>NC_045434.1:173802587-174029076 GCF_002776525.5 Piliocolobus tephrosceles
CTCAGAGAATTCAAAGAATAGCATAAACTTCAACAATCCAAATCAGGCGAGACTTCAAAACACCTCAAATTTGGGCAGTGTTTATCTGAGAATATAAAGGAAAAGAACATGAACCTATTATCATTTAGCCCGTTATATTGGGCTATCATGGCTAAGGACTTCACATTTTTCACAAACTTGTAAGGAGGACCACACATACACAGAGAAAATGAGGTTCAGAGTGTTGAAACAACATGGCCAAGGTCACATAGCTATCAAATGGTAAAGGTAGTAATAACCTCAAGTCAGCCTGCCTTCAAAGGCTGAACTTTGTCCATTGAACAGTATAGCCAAAGGAAAGAGATCCTCAGGTACAAAATCCCCTTCCAAGGGTCTTCAGTTCAATCCAACACATTTGTAATTGAGTACCTTTTTCATGCTAAACTTTCTTGTTTTATACAAAGAAAATGAAGATGTGGTTACTGCTCACTAGGAGTTTACAATCTTGGGAAAAGATGTAGGCCAAGTTACTTGACTTCTAACTACTTATTTTCCTCATCCACAAAGTGAGACAATTGGAATATTTAAAAAAAAAAAAATATATATATATATATATATATATATATGTATTTTTTTGAGACGGAGTCTCGTTCTGTCACCAGGCTGGAGTACAGTGGTGCGATCTTGGGTCACTGCAATCTCTGCCTCCCGGGTTCAAGCCATTGTCCTGCCTCAGCCTCCCTAGTACCAGGGACTACAGGCCTACACCACCATGTCCAGCTAATTTTTTTTTGTATTTTTAGTAGAGACAGGGTTTCACCATGTTGGCCAGGATGGTCTCGATCTCTTGATCTTGTGATTCACCCACCTTGGCCCCCCAAAATGCTGGGATTACAGACGTGAGCCGTCGCACCCAGCCTAAAATATTTTTATGACTGGATTTTTTTCCCATGGATATTTGGAAGAAGATAGATAGATAGATAGATAGATAGATACATACATACATACATACATACATACATACATACATAAAATGGGATGTTAAGGGAGCACAGAGAAGAGGCACCCAACTCACACTTCAGATGGGGTAGAAGTTCTTAATGATTTTTACAATTTGATATCTTACTTTTCTTATGTGGCCCAGCTAAAATGAAACCTTTTACGATTCCCCTAATTCAGAATTTCCCGAACTGGGTGCTCAGTTAAAAAAACAAAATAAACCAAAAAAAAAAAAAAAAACAGTGTTTAGGAAAGGTTAAGAAGTTATTATAGATCCAACCCTATATAGATGTGCAACACTATGACTTTTAAGTGTTTTTGACATCATAAAGTATTATTGAAGAAAGATTCAACTCAAAAAACAACTTTAAACACAACCTATGAAACATATTTGATGTACTTCAATGCAATGCAATTATTATTTATTTTGTTGTTTGTGGTAGGCAGAATAATGAGTCCCCAAAGAGGTTCATGTCCTAATTTCGGAAATCTGTGACTATGTTGTGTTACATGGAAAAGAGAATTAAGGCAATCAATAGAATTAAAGTGGCTAATCAGCTGACCTTTAGATAAGGAGATTACCCTGGTTATCTTGGTGGGCTCAATGTAACCACAAGGGTACTTAAAGGTGGAAGGGTGAGGTACAAGAGTAGGTCAGAGTGATGCAATGTGAGAAAGACTGGATGAGGAACTGCTAACTTTGAAGCTAGATAAAGGGGACTATGAGCTGAGGAAAGCTAATGGGTTTTAGAAGCTGGAAAGGGCAAGAAAATGGATTTTCTCCTAGAGCATTCAGAAAGGAATCCAGCCCTACTGACCCCATGATGTTAGTCCAGCAAAACTTGTATTGGACTTCTGAAATACACAACTAAAAGATAATAAATTTATATCGTTTAAGCCACTAAGTTCATGGTAATTTGTTATGCTAGCAATGAAAAATCAGTATAGTGCTTATCATCTCTGTGAGAATAATATTAATACTAACAATGGAACAGAGAAACTATTTCAATCAGCAAGAGTTAAACAGATTTGCCAGATTAACTTATGAAGACAAAATTTCTGTATAGTTGCAAAAACAAACTAGTAAAAATAACTAAAACTTCAGAAACTATTCTCAATATTATAAAGAGAAAAACTATAGTTAAATACCTAGGAATTACATAAGATCTCTATGGACAACACTTGAAAACTCTAGTGAAGGACATAGAATATGTCTGATAGAGATACATTCCAGCCGGACATGGTGGCTCATGCCTGTAATCCCAGCACTTTGGGAGGCCGAGGTGGACAGATCACGAGGTCAGGAGTTCGAGACCAGCCTGGCCAATATGGTGAAATGCTGTCTCTACTAAAAATACAAACATTAGCCGAGTATGGCGGTGGGTGCCTGTAGTCCTGGCTACTCAGAGGCTGAGGCAGGAGAATCACTTGAATCCAGGAGGCAGAAGTTGCAGTGAGCCAAGATAGCGCCACTGACTCTAGCCTCGGTGACAGAGCGAGACCCTGTCTCAAAAAAAAAAGAGATACATTCCATGCACTTGGGTGGGATGACATAATATTACAAAGATGTCATTTCCCTGAATTAATCTATAAGTTTAATGTATCATTGTCAAAATTCCAATTCCAGCTGGACTATTTGAGGAACTTGATAAAATTACTCTAAAATGAAAAGAAGCAATGAAGGATCACATATAGCTAAATCTGTCTCCTAAAAAAGGAGACTTGCCAAACAGAAGCCACAGTAATAAACAGAAGCAGTGTGGTACTGTTGCAAGAATAGAGAAATAGAAGACTGGAACAGAAGAGCAAGGTTGAAAACAGAACTTTGGTAGTTAATACGTAAGAAAGATGATACCACAAATCGATGAGAGGAAGCACAGAATGTTTAGTAGGTATTGTTGGAAAATCTAGCCTGCTTTTTAAAAAGGGAAAACAACAACAAGAAAGCAAATCCTGGATTACTGTTTAACATCATGTACAAAAATTGAGTCTTGATAGAATAAACATCAAAATGTGAAAGGTAAACTATAAAGTTAATACAAGAAAACAGAAAATACAGTATGTTTGCATCTGGGGACTAGGAAAACGGTTTGTTTGTTTATTTTGAGACAGGACAGGGTTCTGTTACCCAAGCTGTAGTACAGCAGCGCAAACAGCACTCACTGCAGACTCGACCTCCTGGACTCAAGCAATCCTACCTTAGGCTCCCAAGTAGCTGGGACCACAGGCACGTGCCACCATACCAAGCTAATTTTGGGAAGACTTACTAAAATGTTAAAAATACAACACAAATATAAGGCAAAAATGATTGATTTACATCGAACTTAGGTTACTTCTATGAACGAAAGTACACCCTAATGGCTGAGCGCAGTGGTTCACGCCTGTAATCCCAACACTTCGGGAGGCCGAGGTGGGTGTTTCTCTTGAGCCCAGGAGTTTGAAATTGGCTTGGACAACATGGCGAAGCCTTGTCTCTACAGAAAATGCAGAAATTAGCCAGGCACTGTGGCACACGCTTGTAGTCCCAGTTACTTGGAAGGTTGAGGCAGGATTATCATTTGAGCTGGAGTGTATTAGTCCATTTTCATGCTGCTAATAAAGACATACCCAAGACTGGGAAGAAAAAGAGGTTTAATTGGACTTACAGTTCCACATGGCTGGGCAGGCCTCAGAATTCCACCTGGCTGGGGAAGCCTCAGAATCATGGCAGAGGCAAAGGCACTTTTTCTTTTTTTTATGTTATACTTTAAGTTCTGGGATACATGTGCAGAACGTGCAGGCTTGTTACATAGGTAGTATACATGTGCCATGTTGGTTTGCTGCACCCATCAACCCGTCATGTACATTAGGTATTTCTCCTAATGCTATCCCTCCCCTAGCTCCCCACCCCCCAAATAGGCCCTGGTGTGTGATGTTCCCCTCCCTGTGTCCACGTGTTCTCATTGTTCAGCTCCCACTTATGAGTGACAACGCTCAGTGTTTGGTTTTCTGTTCTTGTGTTAGTTTGCTGAGAATGATGGTTTCCAGCTTCATCCATGTCCCTGCAGAGGACAGGAACTCATCAAAAGGCACTTCTTACATGGCAGCGGCAAGAGAAAATGAGGAAGATGCAAAAGCGGAAACCTCTAATAAAACTATCAGATCTCATGAGAGTTATTCACTACCATACGAACAGTATGGGGGAAACAGCCCCCACGATTCAAAGTATCTCCCACCGGGTCCCTCCCACAACACGTGGGAATTATGGGAGTACAATTCAAGATGAGATTTGGGTGGGGACACAGCCAAACCATATCATTCTTTCTCTGGCCCCTTCAAATATCATATCCTCACATTTCAAAACCAATCATGCCTTCCCAACAGTCCCCCAAAGTCTTAACTCATTTCAGCATTAACCCAAAAGTCCACACAAGGCAAGTCCCTTCTGCCTATGAGCCAGTAAAATCAAAAGCAAGCTATTTACTTCCTAGATACGATTTGGGTACAGGTATTGGGTAAACACAGCCATTCCAAATGAGAGAAATTGGTCAAAACAAAGGAGTTACAGGGCCCATGCACGTCTAATATCCAGTGAGGCAGTCAAATCTTACAGCTTCAAAATGATCTCCTTTGACTCTGGGTCTCATATCCAGGTCATGCTGATGCAAGACGTGGGTTCCCACGGTCTTGGGAAGCTTTGCCCCTGTGGCTTTGCAGGGTATAGCCTCCCTCTGGCTGCTTTCACAGACTGGCATTGAGTGTCTGTGGCTTTTCCAGGTGAATTGTGCAAGCTATTGGTGGATCTACCATTCTGGGGTCTGGAGAACAGCGGCCCTCTTCTCACAGCTCCACTAGGTGGCACCCCAGTAGGGACTCTCTGCATGGGGGCTCCAACCCCACATTTCCTTTCTTCACTGCCCTTGCACAGGTTCTCCATGATGGCCCCAATCCTGCAACAAACTTCTGCCTGGGCATCCAGGCGTTTCTATACATCCTCTGAAATCTAGGTGGAGGTTCCTAAATCCCAATTCTTGATTCTGTGTACTTACAGGCTCAACACCATGTGGAAGCTGCCAAAGCTTGGGGATTGCACCCCCTGAAGCCACAGCCTGATCTCTATGTTGACCCCTTTCAGCCATGGCTGGAGCAGCTGGGACGCAGGGCACCAAGTTCCTAGGCTGCACACAGCATGGGGACCCTGGGCCCAGCTCAAGAAACCATTTTCTCCTAGGCCTCAGGGCCTGTGATAGGAGAGGCTGCTGTGAATACCTCTCACATGGCCTGGAGACATTTTCTCCATGGTTTGGGGATTAACGTTAGGCTCCCCATTACTTATGCAAATTTCTGCAGCCACCTTGAATTTCTCCTCCGAAAATGGGTTTTCCATTTCTATCACATTGTCAGGCTGCAAATTTTCCAAACTTTTATGCTATCCTTCCCTTATAATACTGAATGCTTATAACGGCACCCAAGTCACATCTTGAAAGATTTGTTGCTTAGAAATTTTTTCTGCCAGATACCCTAAATCATCTCTCTCAAGTTCAAAGTTCCACAAATTTCTAGGACAGGGGTCAAATGCCCCCAGTCTCTTTGCTAAAACATAACAAGAGTCACCTTTGCTCCAGTTGCCAATAAGTTCTTCATCTCCACCTGAGACCACTTCAGCCTGGACCTTATTGTCCATGTGGCTATCAGGCTTTTGGCCAAAGCCATTCAACAAGTCCCTAGGAAGTTCCAAACTTTCCCACATTTTCCTGTCTTCTGAGCCCTCTAAACTGTTCCAACCTCTCCCTGTTACCCAGTTCCAAAGTCGCTTCCACATTTTCGGATATCTTTTCAGCAAAACCTACTCTACTGGTACCTATTTACTGTATTAGCCCATTTTCATGCTGCTGATAAAGACATACCCAAGACTTGAAAGAAAAAAAGGTTTAATTGGACTTATAGTTCCACAGGGCTGGGGAGGCCTCAGAATCATGCCAGGAGGCAAAAGGCACTTCTTACATGATGGCAGAAAGAGAAAATGAGGAAAATGCAAAAGTGGAAACCCCTGATAAAACCATTAGATCTCATGAGACTTATTCACTACCACGAGAACAGTATGGGGGAAACCGCCCCCAACACTCAAATTATCTCCCACTGGCTCCCTCCCACAACATGTGGGAATTATGGGAGTGCAATTCAAGATGAGATTTGGGTAGGGACACAGCCAAACCATATCATTGGGTAAGCAGAGGTTGCTGTGGGCCAAGATTGCACTAGTGCATTCCAGAGCCTGGCTGACAGGGGTAAAACCCTGTCAAAAACAAAACAAAACAAAAAAAACCAAAAAACCCCCAAACAAAACAAAGTCCTGGACAAAGTTTATAAAAAGACCATAAAGAGAGAAGATTTTTGTAGCATCTTAGAATTAATTTATTAACTAACCAGAATACACAAAACTCCTAAAAAAAGACAAAAATCCTGATAGAATATGGGGTAAAGCATTATGAGCAGATGATTTATCGTAAAGATAGAAAATCTTGTAAGCACATACAGACATGCTCAGACTCATCAGTAATGTGAAAAATTCAATAGTGAGATGACAGTTTATGTCAGTTATGTTGGGGAAAACAAGAATGCTTGATAATGCCAAGCCTGGGAAGAATGTGGGGCCTTCAAACATTGGGAGCGTAGACTGGTACGGCGTTCTGGACAGCAACTTGGAATTATTTGGTCAAACTGAGAATACTCATACTCCATGACAACAATTTGTCTTCTGTTAATCACAGACTATATGTAAAATTAAAATACAAACACAAAGTGGAAAGGATATTTGCAACATATAGAGTAGACATATAATTATTATCTAGAGTATATAAAGAACTGAGAGAGAGACCAGCAGAAAAGGGGGCAAGATAACTACTTGGCAGTTCAATAAGAGAAAATGGAAAGGCTAACAAAACCAAAGGTACTCAACCTCAACAGTACCCAGAGATGCAAGATAAAACCACAATGAAATACCTAAAATACACACATACAAATGTACAAAAGTTAAAAATCCAAACACAAATGTTGCCGATGATGTGGAAAAGTAAGAACTCTTATACATCCCCATCAGAAACATAAATAGGTACACTACTTTGGAAAATGGTGTCGTCTTACTTTTTAAAGTACCACATGTGCAAAAACCCTAATACCCAGTCAACCCACTTATACTCTAGTACATGTGCATTAATAGACACAGACTTGTACTATCATGTTCACAACATTGTTAATAATAGCTAAAAATGAAAACAGTGTAAATGATCATCAATAGTAGGAAGGATAAATCAATTAATCTATATTGGAATACTGTCCAGCAATGGAAAAAACTTGAGCTACACAGCATCACCAGTGGCTGAATTCCACAGCATAATATTAAGTGGGAGAAGCAAATCACAGAAAAATACATACAGTATTAATTCCATTCATATACTATCGATACCAGAAAACATTAAACAACATCTTGTTTAGAAATGCATACATGAATGGCAAAAGGAAGAGAATTATTGTAACAAAAGTCAGGATAGTGGTTACTTTCAGGGCAAGAAAGGCAATGTAATCGTTGGGGGCATTTTTCAGGTGCTGGTAATGTTTTATTTCTTAACCTGGTACTAGTTGTACAGGTATTGTTCACATTATTATTAAGATAAACGTGTTTTATACACTTCTGCATGTATAATATATTTTGCAATACAAATTATTTTTAGCATGATTGGATTGGGCAGTCTCTCAGATTCTTTTTATCTTTGATGGTCTATTGCCAGGCCCTTCACAGCTGGACTTATTGTCGGCCCCTCATGGACAGTTCCACTTAAGCAATATGCATTAAGATGCATACACGGGTGATTTAGACAGGAAAACTTGAAGGGAAAAGGGAACGCGCTAACAAACAGAATCACAGAATAGGAGACTAGGAGTATGGACGATCTGATTCAAGCCCCTCTCCTCAGGGAGGCAATTGAGGTTAAACTTGAGAGCGCCTGGGTTCCAGTTCTGGTTCCGAATTTGATTTGGTCAAGTCTCTTCTCTAATTCCCAGTATCCTCATGCTGGCTTTGTAAACTGTACCATGAAATTGAAATAGGAGGTCTAATAATTATTATTCTCTTACAGTTGGGAAAACTGAGGCCACAGTGGGTCGCCACTAGCCCAAGGTGCCATCACCACATTGGAACTCAGGGCTTCCCTCCGACGTCCTTACAGGAACTCCAACTCACAGGAACTCCAACTCTCTGAACTGAGCACTGTCCCATTATACAAACAGCTGCTCCCTTTCCTCTGGCTTTGGGCGCAGTTTGACATCACAGAAGAGCCGCCTTGCCTCACCCCGCCCCTTCAGAAGCCCCGCCCCCTGCCCGGCTCCGCCTCGCTCGGCGTTCGTCAAGCCCCGCCTCCAGAGCGCGTCCCCGCACGGGTGGCCCCTGGAGCGCCCCGCGCGGCCTCTCTTCCGGCCCCACCCCCCCCGGCTGCCATGACAACGAGTCTGCGCCCCGCGCTCAGCTGCTTCTCCGGCGGGACCCAGGCTGGACCGCGGGCCCCGGCCTGGGGGCCACTGCTGCCACCGCCGCCGCCACCTCGTCTCCTCCCCGTCCCCGCCCAACCCCAGGTCTCCCCGCCTCACTAAGGCCGGTGGCTGGGGTCACTCCCCGCCGCCCCACCCCGCACGGATGCCGAAGGTGAAAGCGCTGCAGTGCGCCCTGGCGCTGGAGATCAGCTCAGTGAGTACGGGTAGCGCCTCCCACCCTCGGGCATTGGCTGAGGGACTCCCTCAGGTCACTTCCGAGAGCCCAGAATCACCCCCAAATCAACCTCACCCTCCGAATCATCCCTAGGGAGCTTCGACCCCACGCCCCTGCGGTCCTGCCACACACCTCGCACTCTTGAGCGCCCTTCCACTCCGGCCACGCAGAAGCCTGACTCCTGCTCCGCTACCCTGGCTTCAACCCGACTTCCAGCTTGCGAGCTTTCAGATCGTTCCCAAACCACTTCAGAGTTCCTTTCCTCGCTCCTAACTTTACAGTGAGAGAGAGAGTGTATGTGCGCAGCGCGGGAGCTTTCTTTTCATTCTTCTTCTGGGCTCCAGTTCTCTTAGAGAATTATTGCCCCCCGCCTTCCCCACATATGGGGGTGGGGGTCGCATTTCCTCCCGAATCCTTGCAAGCACACTACTTCGGACCAGTTTCAAACCCCTCATTAATGAAGGGGCCTTTCTTTATTCTGTCTTCAAAGGGGAATCTTCACACCCAACAACTGAAATGTGTTATTGCGCTAAGTACCTTGCCTTCCCTCGCAGGGCCTTCCAGGAAAAACCCAACGCCTCAGAGATCACTTCAGGCCCCTCCCGTCCCCAGACCCTTCCGACTTTGTGCCAGCCATTGCAAGAAAGGCCCAGTCAACTTAATGAGGGAAGCTCTTCCTTCCCCAAACTTACAGCCCCACCCCTGCACTCTCCAGACTTGCTCAAGAGGATGTTTTCCTCCCTCCTCCTGTGGAAGTCCAGCTGGGGCAGAGACCCCACTCATCCAGTGAAGTGGCTGGACCTCTCCGTGCTAGGAGAAAACTCTATCCCCCTTGTTGATCTCAGAATACTTCCAAGGGTTTTGAACTTCTTCCCCTGCATTCTTTAGAGAACCCTCTCATTCTCCTGTTCAGAGGAATACTCCAGCTTGTCTGTTCTGGAGGAAATCCCCGCAAGACCCTTTCCACACCCCATTTTAGTCGTGCAGGCACAGTTTGGAACCAGAATTCACCATTCGGTCTCTTTTCACTCCTTACTCTCTAAGTTTTCTTATATATGTTGTCTTCTCTTTGATCTCCTAGGAAAACTTGGGGGTTGAGGGTGCTTAAATATTTACCATTACTCTCCTGGGTGCTGCAGCCAGGAGCCCTCTGCATTTCCTTCCTGTGCACCCTGCTGGCCAGGCTCCACTTAACCCGTGCTTGCAGCATCCCGCCTTTCCTGGCTGGCCTTCCTCGCCTTAGAATGAGGTTGCTGCAGCACAGAACTGAAACCCCTAGGGAAGTCACAGGACTGTTTTAGGTCTTTTGTTAGGTCTTAAAGAAGGGAAGTGTGGGTGGGGCAGAGTGTGAGGCAGTGGTGGTGAAGTAGAAATTTTCTTGGGCTCTCCCTTTACCTTCAAGCCTGCAGAGATTTTTCTCGGAAACTCCGTAGCCCTAGCTTTACTTGTTTTCCTCCCAAAGCTGCCATTTTTGACAACTTTTTGTAAAGTAAAATTAGTTTAGCAAGAAGAATGCACGAAGCTTTCTCGACCTCCTCTGAAGGAGTTTAGTGAAACTCCTTCAGAGTTCATTCAGCCTTAATAGGTTTTGTTACTGGCTTCTTCCTCCTCCTGCCAGCTAATGATGTTTAGCAGTCTGGTGAGTGCAGCTGCCTGACTGGCTGGCTGCAGCTTCCCTAACGTTGCCAATACAAACTTTCTAAGAGGAAGAGTACTCTGTTGTAACTGATTACTGCTTGAAGGAGTCGGAGGAATAGCTACATTTCTCCTGAGTATTAGTTGTATTGCAGAAAGTGAATGACTCTGTAATTCACTGTATAATGGAGCTTTGTTACTCATCAGAGCTAAAGAAAACTATGCAGGTGGAAATAATATTTTTCCCCAACAAACATTTAAGTCACAGAATTTTATAGTTCCGAGAAATCTTAGATGGAAATCATTGAATTCAATCCCTTTTTACAGCCAAGAAAATCGATGCTTAGCATGCCTATTATTTGTCTAGGATTGCACAACTATTTAGAAGCAGATCTGCAAAATGTTCCTGAATTTCTGAACAACAAAAGCCTTTTAAAATGGCTCTGATGCTCAGAAGGAGCAAACAAACAACGCCCCTGCCCCCTCCAAAAAGAAAACCCCACTAGCAAATATACAAATTAAACATGTTTGATTGATTGATTAATTTGACTTTGATTGAATAGAAAGGTTATATGACCCTAGATATTTTTAACATCTTCATTTTGATTTTAGTTTTTTTCTTGTCTATTTCCTTTTACATTTACATGGTTCAAGTTCAAGACTGTATAAAATGATATACTCAGAGAAGTGTTGCTTCCAGGCTCTAAACTATTTCCCACCTATACTCATCTGCTTTAAGAAACCATTTTCACTGATTTTGATACAAACAGATACACAAACTCTCTGTCACATACCACACTATATATATATATATATATATATCTGTTTTTATGAAATAGGTAGCATATAAGCCATTCTGCATCTTGCTTTTCTTCGTTCATTATGTCCTGGAGATCACTCTGTATCTATTAAAACTGGCATCTTTTCCCCCAACTTTTTAAATGAGATTTTTCAAACATTCAAGTACTTAGAAGAATAATTCAATGAATACTGACCTATAACCCATGACCATGTACATTAATTTGATTTATCTCTATGTGTGTGTATGTTTATGTATAAATTTTTTTTTGCTAAAAATTGAAAGAAAATTGACATAATGATACTCCACCTGTAAGTACTGCAGCGTGTGTCTTCTAAAAATAAGGATATTAGCTGGGCATGATGACAGGTGCCTGTAGTTCCAGCTACTTGGGGGACTGAGGCAGGAGGATTGCTTGAGCCCAGGAGTTTGAGGCTGTAGTGTGCTGTGAGCACACCTGTGAATACCCCTGCACTTCAGCCTGGGCGACACAGTGAGACCCTGTCTCCGAAATAAGTAAATAAATAAATAAAATTAAAAAATAAGGAGATTGTTCCATATAACCCCAATGCCATTATTACACCTAAGATAATTGATGAGAAATTCTTAATATTTAGTTCATATTCAAGTTTTTCTGGTTGCCCCAAACATGGATTCCATAGTTAACTTTTTCAAACCAGGATCCAGTCAAGGTTTATATGTTGCCTTTAATCATTTGATTGATAGGTCTTTGTAGTTCATTTTAATATAGAGCAGTTCTTTTTTTTTAATTCCCACAATGTTCCCTTTTTTTCCTCAGTTGGTTTTGGTCAATTCATACACTCATGTCACCATCACTCAGATCAAGATTTAGAACACTTCCATCACCCCTCGCAATTCCCTTGTTCCCCTTTCAGGTCCATTCCAGACAGAACTGCTTTCCAGAGAGAAATAAGTATATGAGGTGATGAAAATGTTAATTAGCTTGAATTAATCATTTCACAGTGTATATACATGTAGCAAAACATCACTTTGTACAGTGTAAATGTATCTAAATTTTGACAAAAAAAGAATGGATAAATATGTTGTAGTATACACAATATATGTTGTAGTATACACATACACTACTCCACAATTCAAAGGAACTTCTGATAGGACCAACAACATGGATGAATCTCAAGAACATGCCGAGCAAAAGAAGTCAGATACTAAATATCACACACTATGTGGCTCCAATGTGAAGTTTAAGTACTGGCAAACTAATCTATAGTGATAGAAATCGGAATAGTGTACACACACACACCCTCACACACACACCTACCACATTTTCTTCATTCATTCATTCACTGATGAACATTTAGGTTGCTTCCATATCATGAGTATGGTGAATAATGCTGCAATGAATATGAGAGTGTGGATCTCTTCCGTATACTGATTTCCTCTGGATACATACCTAGAAGTGAGATCGCTGGATTATATGGTAGTTTAATTATTTGAGGAAATTTTTCTTTTTTAAAATTATTTGAGGAAATACACCTTTTATTATGGCTCTTCTAATTTACATTTCTACCAATAGTGTACAATTTCTCCACATTCTTTCCAACACTGACAATTTTTTGGCTTTATTATAGTAGTCGTTCTAACATGTGCGAGGGAATATCTTATTATAGTTTTGATTTGCATTTCTCTGATGGTTAGAGATGGTGAGCAACTTTTCATACATCTGTTGTCCGTTTGAGATACCTAGTCAGACCTCTTGCCCATTTTTAAAATTAGGTTTTTTGTTTTCTTGCTATTGAGTTGTTTGGGTCCTTACATATTTTGGATATTAACCTCTTATCAGATTTTCTCCCATTGTGTATGTTTTCTTTACTGTTGGTTGTTTTCTTTGCTGTGCAGAAGCTTTCTACTCTGATGCTGTCCATTCTCTTGTTGATGGTTGTTTGGCTTGTTTCCAGGTTATGGTTGTTATTGGATAATACTACTATGAATATTCATTCTTGTAAAAATCTTTTTGTGAACATTCCTTTTTGAAGATACTTGGCTCAGATATAGAATAGTTCATGTTGTATTATTGCCTGATTTTTTCTTCTTTTTGTGGTGACATTCATTGTTTTCCCAATTTCTGTAAACTGGAAACTAGGTGTTATCTCTAATTGCCTGTTGAAAGTGTGCAATCTTGTTCTTCCCTACTCCTTCCATGCTTATTTTTTGCTGAAATTTTGTGTTAGTGGTAATCTCATTTGTGTTATACTTAAGTAATATGAAAGTAAAAACAGAAAGGTTTGGATGTATAGCACAGCATTTTATGTTGCCCAACAGAGCCATATGACACGAGAGAAAATATATTGCTAAGAGGAAAGTGTGACTTTTCTCAATGAATCTTTGGAGAATGATATGGTATGCTAAGTAACTTGTTTTTAAAGAGCATCAAAAGAATTATATTTTCCATCACTTACACTTTAAATCTTTAAAACATGTTATCTTTGATGGGAAGAAGTATTATTGCTGCTTCATCGCTTCTTTTTATATTGAATATTTCCATTTATATGAGCTTATTTGGGAAAATAGAAGGAAGATATTGGAGGTAAAGTAATAGTGTCAATTTGGGATTGCATGTAATTCTCACTTCATCTCATTACCTAACTCAAACTAATGATAGCATTGTGGCAGACAGATGTGGGTTCTTTCAATCACTACTCACCTGAACATTTATCTTTGTGATCCTTATCCAGATTCCTGTGGAGTAGTGTCTCAGTCACAGTTAAGCCATAGTTGGTAGTAAATTTTGCTAGAATATAGACTTTAAAAAATTTTAACTATAAAATAGTTCAAATTAGTAGAAAAAAATATACTGAATCCTTTGATACCCCACCCCTCATTTAATAAATGATACATTTTACATGTTTGCTGCAGAGTTTTGTTTTTAAGATATACAATGTTGCGTGTAGTTGAGGCCTCCTCTGTACCTTTTACCTCTTCCTGACCGTGTTTTCCTCACTACCTTCCTTAAGATAACTAATATCCTGAAGTTGTAGTGTATTCTATTTGTTCAGATTTTTGTACTTATTATTAAGTATTTGTGTATGTCTGTGTATAACCTATGCTGTAGTTTTGTTTTTAAATTTTGCACAAATAGTCTCTTACTTTTATGTATTCTTCTGCAGCCTGCTTTTTCTGATTCACTGTTTTGGAGATTTTTCAGTGTTGATTCTTGCAGATCTAGTTCATTTCCTTTGTCATTATAAAACGGTATATGTTTATATTAACAGTGATGTAATTTTTGTTCCTTTCAATGGACTTTTTATTAAATACTAGTAGTTAATGCTTTTTATTATTCAAAACAATGTTTCAATGAATCTTTTGCACATATTTCCTATTATCATTGTGTCTGTGGTTCTCAGGGGTGTATTGTGTGCCCTAGGGAGCATTTTAGAAATTGACTGGACTACTTTTGTTTGTCACAGTGGTTGGGGAGTCCTGTGATGTTAATTGTTCGGTATCCTGCATAACTTGAATGTCACATTGAATATGTAGATGAAAAACTTGTTTATAATTACTAGAGATTAATAATGTAATAGCAATTGATAATTATCTTTTTTTATTTATAAACACAAAATCTTTTTAAAAGGTTTTTAAAACGCATTTTACAGTAATGCAATTGCCATGTAAATTGAGGAAAGAGTATACTTTGGTTTGATACTCTGCTAAGAGTTTACTTTTTTTGGAAAATCATGGACCAATGGCAATGCTGCTTGTGGTGTTCGAGTTGCTAGTATGGGACACTTTTCATCCCACATTTGAAATTGCCCGTTTCACATAGATTATGTGTATAGGTGCAAATATATCTTCCAGTTTAGTCTTGCCCAAGCATTTACATGTTAGAAATATGTATTTTCTTATAAAGTATTTCTGTATTTTTTCAAACTTTAATTAGGACATTGGTTTATTGTTTAGTTATATGTATAGGTAAGTTGAAAATATTTTGTGTAAAAGGATGATTTTGGGTCTTATAGAATGGTGACCCAGTGCTCTAGGGAGTAGATCTAGAAATGGAACTATTGAGTCTCAGGGTATCCGGTTAGTTTTCTAGGACTGTCATAACAAATTATCATAAATGTGGTTGCTTAAAACAACAGAAATTTATTCCCTCACATTTCTGGAGGCCAGAGTACAAAATAAAAGTGTCAGCAGAACAGTGCTCCTTTCAAAAGCTCTGGGGGAGAATCTTTCCTTGCCTCTTCCAGTTTTTGATGGTTCAAGGCATTCCTTGGATTGTGGCTGCTTAACTCCAATCTCAGATCCTAGAGGTTTCCTTTTCTGTGACTACCAATATCCTTTGTCCTTTAAAAGTGTAGTCTTTTGCTTTCTTCTTCTTGTTAAATATATTTTGGATACTAAACCTCTATTGGTTTTATGTAATAGAATTTTCAAAGATTGTCTAGTTGAAGTTTATATTTTACTTTGTTTTTGCTCTTTTTAGTACTGCATGTTTTTCATTTTCTAATTTTTTTGTTTCTGGTAAACAAAGAATGCTATTGATTTTTAAAATGATTATTTTACTTGACAAACTTGTATATATTTATTGTGTTATTGATTTTTAAAATTAAGTTTTTATGGAACTATATCATATATTCATAAAGTACACAAATCATAAAAGTGTAATCACCAATAATTAGAATATTGTCAGAACCCCAGATCGCTCCATTGGGCTGTCTCCCAGCCACTTCACCTACCCCTGTTCCTTTCCCAAGGGTAACCACATCTTGACTTCTATCACAATATATTTTGAAGTTTTGAAATCTAGCTATATCTATCTATAATCTATTTTGTATGGTATGAACTCTTTTATGTCTAACTAATTTGTGAGAGTTTATCCTTGTAGTTTTTGAGGCAATAGCCCTTTTTTCCCTTCTTAAATGAGTACACCACTATTTATTCATTCTATTGTTGATGGACATTCTTGTTGTTTTTAGTTTGGGGATATTACAAATTGTGCTCCTAGGGGCATTCTTGTATATATTTTTGTTGCTTGCACATTTTTTAATTTTGAATGCAACATTAAGTAACATGAAATAACATATTATTTCAATAGTTACTTGTATTTTTTATGTGGAAAATCATGTTGCTTGAAAATAGACAGTTTTGACTTCCATAGTACCATCCTTTTTCTGTCTTTTCTTTTTTTTTTTTTTGCCTTGTCTTTATGTTGATGGCTAGAATTCCTAGTATAGTGTTTAATGTTAGGGATAACAAAGTAGGTATCTTTATCTTTTTTTCTGATTTTAAATTATGCTTCTGAAGTTTCACCAGTATTAGATCAAATCCTATGAAATTGCTGATAATGGGCCACTATTTTTGACATAAAAAAAATCAGCCATTTCAAATGTAGTTCAACGTAATAGAATATTGGCTGTAGGGTTTTCATTTATTGAGTTAATAAAGTTGCCTTCTAATTTTTAAAAATCCCAAATGTTGAGTTATTTTGGATTTTTTTTCAGTCTAGTGAAATTATTATATAATATTGCTTTCACAGTCTGTAAAAAAAATGATACTTTTTGATGTTGAACTATTCCCATTCCTGTGATAAATTCTTTTAAGTCAGGATGTACATTTTTTACTCTATTTTGCTGGATTTGATTGGCTAATTTTTTATTTAGGATCTTTTATTTGTATTTGTAGAGAGATTTTAGCTTTATGAGTCAAATACTTTTTTTCACTTATTTTAAAAACATTTATTTTGAAATATTGCAGACATATGGGAAGTTACAGAGTAACATTTAATGAACACCTGTGTACCCATCCGAGTGAAGTGTCCTGTAAATCTCTGCATAGTATAATCCCTTTTTCCTTCTTCTTTTTGACTAGTCGGTATCCTGAATTTTGCATTTACCACTCCTCTGCAATTTACAATATTTTTTCTCATTGTAATGTCTGCCTTTAAGGCACTTGATTTGCTTCCAGTTGCTATTTAACTGGCATCTCAAAGGTATTGATAATGTTTTAAAATCATTTGGCTCTAAATATTTTATAATTTTTATTATGATTTCTACTTTAGCATATGAATTATCTAGGATTTGTTTTAATTCCAAGATGCATAAGATTTATGTGTGTGTAACACTCTCCCATACTCATACTCTCCCCCCTACATATACACATACATACCCACACATATACATATATATTGTCTTTTATTGTGGTATTTTAATTAATTGCATTGGGGTCATGTATTAGGGTTCTCCAGAAAAACAGAACCAATAGGATATACTATATAGTTATTTAATAGGGAATTTATTATGGGGATTGGCTCACTTGATTATGACGGCTTTGTAGTCCCATGATATGCTGCCTGCAAGCTGTCTGCAAACTGCAGAACCAGAGAAGCTTGGTGATGTAATTCAATCTGAGTACAAAGACCTGAGAACCAGGTGTAAGTCTTGGAGTCTGAAGGGTTGAGAATCTGCAGTTCTGTTATTCAAGGGCAGGAAAATATGGATGTCTGAGCTCAAGGAGATAGAGCACATTTGCCCTTAATCTGCCCTTTTGTTCTATCCTTGCTCTTCACAGATGGTATAATACCTGCCCACATTGGTGAGGATGGTCTTTTTTACTCAGTGTGCTAATTCAAATACTAATCTCTTATGGAATAATCCTCACAGACACACCAAGAAATAATGTTTACCAGCTACTTGCGTATCCCTTAACCCGGTGAAGTAGATACATAAAATTAACCATCATAGCTAGTGAACAAGGTCTCTATGATACTATTTTTGTTATTTCCTTTGTGTCCTGATACTTATCCAGTTGTTGTGAATGCTCTCTACTTACTTAATATATAATCTCATTTGTTGGATGTACAGCTCTATCTGTCATCATCACATCAATCTTATTCTGAAATTCAATTCCATATTAAATTTTTTGTCTGTATAATCTACCTGTTTGTAATGGAGAGATATTAAAATCGTCACTATGATTATGTATTTTCACTTTATCCTTGATGTATTTCAGTACACTGTGATGTACAGAGCTGTGGATTTATTTGTTTATTCTGTTTTGCACTGGGTGTATGCTTTCCACTTGAGAATTTAATTTAAGGTTTTCTTTAGTTCTGGAAAATTCTTAGCTATCATATTTTTGAGTATTGTTTTTCTGCTGTTCTCTTCTGTCTTACCTTCTGGCAGTACTATTAGATATGTATTGGAACTTTTATTCTCAATGTTTCTTAAGAGCTTTATTTATTTTTCTTTAAATTTTTCAGGCAGCCCTTGAACCAGAATAGGTTCAGAGAGGCTCCTAAATGCTTTTTTTAACATTAAAAAAACTTATTGTTTTTAGAAAATTCTTAAATATTAAATTTGTACTTAATAATTTAAAATTTATCTCGTCTACTGGGATTTTTACCTTAATTGACTAAATTTTCCAAAATTCTCATTTAGTCTTTTTGACTATCTGCCATTTTTCATTTTTACCAGTATTAATTTCACAATATTTTAGTCTTCTTTCTTTTACTAGATGAAGGATCCTAAATACTGCTTTTAAAATTGTTTTTTGATTGTGCAAATTAATTAATTTTCATTTGAAGTGATTTTATTTCCTCATTGTCAATTTTATTGGTTTTCTTAGTGCTTGGGATGACATTGAAATTGTAGATCAACTTTGGGAGAGTTGAGATCTTCACAATATTGAGTTCGTGAACCTATTAATAGTATATTTTTCCATTTATTTAGGCCTTTAGTTTCTTTCAGTGATGTTTGTAGTTTTTGGTATCCATGTCTTATACCTATTTTGTTAAATTTATACTTAAGTAGCTCATGTTTTAATTTTTAATTTTTTAAATTTTTATTTTCATATTTTGTGGAGATGAGGTCTTGCTATGTTGCCCAGGTTAGTCTTGAACTTGTGGCCTCAAATGATCTTTTTGCCTCAGCTTCCCAAAGTGCTGAGATTACAGGCATGAGCCACTGTGCCTGGCCAGAAGTTCATGTTTTTTTGATGCCACTATAAATGGTATTTTAAAAAATTTTATTTCTAGTGTATAGAAATAAAATGGAGTTTTATATATTGCCTTTATATTTTGTGACTTTGCTAAATTTCACTATTTTTTCTAGTAGCATATTTTGTAATAGGTCACAACTATGATGTTTGAAAATACATTGTTTTACCTCTTCCTTTTCAACCTGTATGCCTTTTCTTTCATTTCCAAATATCTTTTTCTTGTCCTTCTGCACTGGCTGGAACCTATAGTGCATTGTGGTATAGAAGTGTTGAGAGTGGACATTCTTAACTTTTTGCTGATATTAGGGGCAATTATTCAGTCTTTCAGTGTCAAGTATGTTTGATATCAGATTTAGGCTTTTGCATAGATATTCTTTTTCAGTTGAGGAAATTTCCTTCTGAGTTTGTTGAGAACATTTATTATGAATGAGGCTTAAATTTTGTCAAATGCTGTTTTTCCCAAACAGAAAATGAATTAAAAGAATTTCGAAGATTTAATGCGATAATATACCTTTTAGAAGTGATTTAATAA
The DNA here is from genome assembly GCF_002776525.5 of Piliocolobus tephrosceles. NCBI lineage: Eukaryota > Metazoa > Chordata > Mammalia > Primates > Cercopithecidae > Piliocolobus > Piliocolobus tephrosceles. The sequence continues at coordinate 173,822,247 of NC_045434.1, forward strand.
GCCTGGTGCAGTGGCACATGCCTGTAATCCCAGTGCTTCTTGAGGCTGAGGTGGGAGGATCACTTGAGCTTAGGAGTTTGAGACCAGTCTGGGCAACATAGTGAGACTCCATCTCCTAAAAAAAAAAAAAAAAAAAAAAATTAGGCAGGCATGGTGGCACCTGCTTATAGTCTTAGCCACTTGAGAGGTTGAGGTGAGAGGATTGCTGGAGTCCAGGAGTTTGAGGCTACAGTGAGCTATGATCACGCCATTCATTGCATTCCAGCCTGGGCAAAAGAGAAAGGCCCCATGTCTCAAAAAAAAAATGACATAATTACATCCCACAAATTTTGATATGTTGTGTTTTCATTTTTATTAAGCTGGAAGTTTTTTCTAATTTGTCTTATAATTTCTTCCTTGACCTGTGAGTGGTTTAGGACCCTATTATTTAATTTCCAAATATTTAGTTTTTTTAAAAAAAAATTTTCCCATTATTGATTTCTAGTTTAATTTCATTGTGGTTAGATAATATACTCCGTGTGATTTTTAAAAAATATTTATGTCCTTTTATGTTGATTGAGACTTGTTTTATTACTCTCAGTATCATCTATCTTGGTGAATGTTTTTATGTGCCCTTGGAAAAAAATATGTGTATCCTTCTGTTATTGGATGAAGTACTCTGTAAATGTCATTTTGGTCAAATTAGTAAATATTGCTTATATCTTCTATATCTTTAATGATTACTTGACTGCTTATTTTTGTCAGTTATTGAAAGGGAAGTATTGAAATTCAAATGTGTAACTTTTTGCTTTATTTACATGGATACTGTATAATTAGATGCTATTATATTTAATTTTATGTCTTCTCAGTAAATCAAACTTTTAATCAATATGAAATGTTCCACTTTATCCTTCGTGATTTTTCTCTTTCTGAAGTCTACTTTATGTCTTATTAACATAACTACCCCAGCTTTTATGATTAGTAATTGGACGATAGATCTTTTCCCTCATTTTACTTTTATCCTTAGTCTTTATCTTTTTGAAGTTGCAATATTATCCACATGCCATTAAATGTTCTTTTTTTTTTTGTTATGGAGTCTCGCACTATCACCCAGGCTGGTGTGCAGTGGTGCAGTCTTGGCTCGCTGTGACCACTGCCTCCTGAGTTGAAGTAATTCTACTGCCTCAGCCTCCTGAGTAGCTAGGATTACAGGTGCCTGCCACCATGCCCAGTAAATTTTTTGTATTTTCAGTAGAGATGGGTTTTCACTATGTTGGCCAGGCTGGTCTTGAACTCCGAACCTCATGATCCGCCTGCCTCATCTTCCCAAAGTGCTGGGATTACACGTGTGAGCCACCATGCCCGACTGAAATGTTCCTTTTTAAAGTGTACAATTTAGTAAATTTTAGTATATTCACAAAGTGCAAAAATCATTACTAATTTCAGAACATTTTCATCACCATATAAAGAAATCCTGTATCTGTTAGTAGTCATTCCCTATTCTCCCTCTCCCACCAGACCCTGGATCTAATTTCTGTATCTGTAGATTTGCCTATACTGGACATTTCTATAAATGGAGTCAAACAATATGTGGCCTTTTGTGTCTTACTTTTTTTAACTTAGCATAATGCTTTTAAGGTTCAACCCTGTTGTAGCATGTATCAGTACTTTATTTCTTTTTATGGTGAATAATATTTCATTGTACAGACATACCATATTTTGCCTATCCATTAATCAGTTTGTTAGAGTAGACAACCAGAAATGAGCAGGCAGGGTTGCCCTTGGGAAAATAAGTCCTGGATACTCTGCCCACTGACAGACAGCAAAAAAGATTGGCTACACCTGGCCTTGTGCTTTTAACACTTTTTTTCACTTAACATAATGCTTTTAAGGTTCATCCATGTTATAGCATGTAATAGTACTTTATTTCTGTTTATGGCCAAGAAAATAGTTGGGTCATAGTTTTGAATCCATTCTGCCAATCTAACTTTTGGTTGGAGTGTTTAGTCAATTTATCTTTAATGTAACCATAGATAAGATTTACTTGTATCATTTTGTCATCTGTTTTCTGTGACTATTTTGTCTATTCCTCCATTATGGCTTTTTTTGTGTTGTTTATTTTTTAGTGTACCACTTACATTTTCTTTTTTTTTTTTTTTTTTAGCTGAATTTTAAAGAAAGTTACTTTCTTAGTGCTTGTCTGGGGTTTACAATTAGCATCTTAATTTATGATCTATTATGGATTAATACTAACTTATTTTCACTGTTACATAAAACCTTTGCTTCTATTTTGTTCTATTCTCCCTCCCTTTATATTATTCTCATACAAATTACATTTTTATAAATATAAATTTATACATTTTATAAACAATTACAAAACCAGTACAGTTTTATAATTGTTGCTTTCTGTAATTGTCTTTGAAATAAAATAGGAGAAATGAGAGAGAAATGCATTTATACTGTTTTTATATTTACTCTATATAGTTTCATTTACTGGTGCTCTTTTTTTAATGTGGATATGAGCCTATGTCTAGTATCCTTTCATTTCAACCTGAAAGATTCTCTGTAAGTATTTTTGATAGGGAAGTTCTGCTAGTGATGAGCTATCTCAGTTTTTGTTTATTTGGGAATCACTTAGTTTTACTTCCTTTTTGAAAGAAAATTTTTGTGGGTATTGAATTATTGTTTGAAAGTTTTCTTCTGTCAGCACTTTGAGTCAGTTATCACTCTTCCTACCGGCTTCATGTTTCTGATGAGAAATCAGCCATTAATCTTACTGAAGATTATTGCTGCCTGCTGAATCACTTCTCTCTTGTTGTTTTCAAGATTCTCTCTTCTTGAGAGTTCATTGGATTCTCTTCTTTTCTTTTTCTTTCTTTTTTTTTTTTTTTTTTGAGATGGAGTCTTGCTCTGTTGCCCAGGCTGGAGTGCAGTGGTGCAGTCTCATCTCACTGCCACCTCTGCCTCCCGGGTTCAAGCGATTCTCCTGCCTCAGCCTTTTGAGTAGCTAGGATTACAGGAATGTGCCGCCATGCCCAGCTAATTTTTGTGTTTTTAGTAGAGATGGGGTTTCACCATGTTAGCGAAGCTGGTCTTGAACTTCTGACCTCAGGAGATCTGCCCATGTGGGCTTCCCAAAGTGCTGGGATTCCAGGCGTGAGCCACCATGCCTGGATGGATTCTCTTCTTTTGAAAGTTTATTAGGTGCACAGGTTGGATTTCTTTGATCTTTTAAAAACTTAAAATTTTTTTTTTCTGTAGAGAGAGGATCTCACTATGTTGCCCAGGCTGGTCTTGAACTCCTGGCCTCAAGTTATCCTCCCTTGATTTCTTTTAGCTTATTTGATTTTTTGATTGGTTTTCTTTAAAGATCAGAAGATTTCATACATCATTTCTTGTGATATCCTTTCTGAGGCTCCCATTATATTTATTTTACTGTGCTTGGTGGTATCCCACAGGTCTTAAACTCTATTCATTTTTCCTTCTGTTAATCAGACTAGATAATCTTAATTGACATATTTTCAAGTTCCCTTATTCTTTTTTCTGACAGCTCATATCTCCTCTTGAACTTCTCTAGTGAATTTTTAATTTAATTTTGGCACTTTTTTAACTCTAGAATTTTTATTTGGTTCTGTTAAAAATTTTTATCTTTTTGCTGATATTTCCTATTTGATGAGATAGCATTGCCATACTTTCATTTAGATCATTAGGCAAGATTTCCTTTAGTTCTTTGTTTTATTTATAATAGATTTCAGATCTTTGTTTAGTAAGCCCAACTTCTGGGCTTCCTCAGGGACAGTTTTTATTGACTGCTCTTTTTTCTTTTCTTCCCCCTCCCCCTTGTATGGGCTGTGCTTCCTATTTCTTTGCATGTTGTAATTTTTGTTGAAAATTGGACTTTTTAAATTATGTGGGACTGTGTAAATCAGAGCTCCCTCCCTTTCTCCTGAGTTTGTTGTCTGGTATTATTGTTTTTTGTTTAATTAATTTCCTGAACTAACTCTGTAAAATCTGTAGTCTTTGTCATGTGTAGCCACTGACGGCTTTGCTCAGTTAACTTTATGGTCTCCTAAAGATTGGCCTTCTGTTTCCTTAAATGTTTGAACCAAGAGGTCTTTCAGCCATTGTCAAGATTCTCTGTGTATGTGCTGGGGTATGCTTTCTGTGCCCTGGCAGCCATTTACAACTCTGCCTTAGCCTTCACTTCCAACTTTCTCAAAGCCTCAAGGTCAGCCAGAGATGAAGAGTTATGGCTTTCTCAGGTCATTTCTGGGCGCATGAACAGCTTTGCACATGTGCATGCTCTTCTAAATTGCCAAGTCTATGTCATAGCTTGTCAAGGTGATTTAAGTCAACCACCTTGCTAGGTATTTTCTATTTGTCCCATCTGATTTCCTTTAATTTCCCTTTTCTGGCTTTCTTTTTGGAGAGCTTCTGGGTGTTCTTTTAAGAGATAGCAGAATTTGTAGAATTGTAGATGAAAAAAACAAGTAATGCCTTCTTGCTTATGTTACAAATTGGATAGAGACTCAGCAGTTTCCAGTGAGGATAATTAGAGCAGTACTGTCCATAAAAAAAGTAAGAGCCTCAAATTTGAGTCAAGTATGTAATGTTAAATTTTCTAATAGCTACATTTAAAAAGGTTAAAGTAGTAGGCCAGGTGTGGTGGCTCACGCCTGTAATCCCAGCACTTTGGGAGGCCAAGGCAGGCAGATCACAAGGTTAGGAGATCGAGACCATCCTGGCTAACACAGTGAAACCCTGTCTCCACTAAAAATACAAAAAATTAGCCAGATGTGGTGGCAGGCACCTGTAGTCCCAGTTACTCTGGAGGCTGAGGCAGGAGAATGGCATGAACCCGGGAGGTGGAGCTTGCAGTGAGCCGAGATCGCACCACTGTACTCCAGCCTGGGCAACAGAGTGAGACTCTGTCTCAAAAAAACCCAAAAAAGTTGAAGAAGTAGTCAAAAGTAATAATATATTTTATTTAAATCAATGTATTCAAAATATCATTTCAACATGCAATTAACATAAGTTATTAATGAAATATTTTACAGATTTTTTTACTGAGTCTTAAAAATCCATTTGTATTTTACACTTACAGCCCATTTTAAGTTACACTACCTGTATCTCTAGGCGTAATTGGCTAGTGCCTACCATTTTGGACATCACAGATTTAGAGGGAATCTTAAGATGGTTTTAGTTTTAATGAGGCAAAGCAAGAAATGAACCTTGTGGACAGAATGAGATTTGCTAAGGACCCTTATTTTAATGATCAATTGGGAATATATTAGAGCAAAAGTGGAACATAGGGTAACAGGGAGATGGAGTCAAATAGCTAGCAGACAAGATAATTAGTATATACAAAAGGATGTGAAGTTCATTTATTCAATGTAATAGTGTGGTAAGATGGCAGATGATACGGTTTTTAATCTAATAATTATGATAGTATTAATGAATGTTCTGTCAAGCGCTGCTGTAAGCACTTTGAATATATGAACTTATTTAATCTTATGACTCATTTACTTTGTGACCTTAAGTTAGTAGATCACTTTAACTTTCCTGGGGCTCTGTTTGTTTCACATATAAAAAACTCAAAGCTGGACTAGATAACCTCTATGCTTTTTCTTAATATTGAAAGTCTGTATCTTTGGATACAATGATGATGAGAAGAAAATTTCTGTCCTCAGGAAATTTATGATCAAGAGGTGATATGTACCCACTTAATTAAAATGCATGTACACAATAATTTGTACCATAATTACAAAATGCTACAGAAATTTAAGACCTACGTACTTGCATATAGTAAGTTCATAATAAATGTTTGAATTAGGTTGAATTGAATAATGGTGAATCAAGGGAAGTTTTGTGTAGGAGATATTCATTGATATATGTCTTGGCAGGTGGTAGGAATAAATGAGGAGGAGATGGAATGGAGTAGTAAGGAGTTACTGCTCCTTACATTATATTATATTGTGTTACATTATACAGATGATGAAAGAACATGAGTCAAGAAAAGAGAACAATAAAAAATGTACTTTGAAATGTGTTGTTGGGAGTGTTGGGTAATATTATATTGGACTCAAATCTTAGAGAGCCTTTAATATTCTGCTAAGGGTGTAGTTGATCACTGGCAATAGAATATGGTAGGTACTGGAGAGACTGTGCTATGTGTTATTTAATAACCACACATTTTATGCCTGTATTTTCTGTCAATCACAATGAGGATAGTTAAGTGCAATTTAATATGTAAAAAGCACTTTATTGGCTAGGAACTTTCAATTTATTAGCTTTGAAACTTTGTCATATTGCTTTTGATGAAGGTATCTGTGAACTGTGATTTTGGGTGGTAGAAGTCAGATTTGTGGTTTTTATCGGCGGTTTTTTTTATTCTCTAATATAATGTTTTATTTCTGCTGAGTGTTAATCCTTTGTGATTAAATGATACTGAATAACTTTATGTCAGCATTCAGCATAAAGTGGGAGCCTCAGGCTGACTGTTTAAAACTATTAGTGTCTGTCCCAAGAGCTAGTACATAAACTTCAAATGTGGCACAAGTAACCAAATGGAAAATCGTAGTTTTCTCAGAGGGATGGAAGTTATAAAAGCATTTCATTTAACTCTGTAAACACTAGTCTCTCTCTGTCCCTCTCTCTCTCTCTCTTTATTTGTGAGTATTTTTTATTAGGTTAGCAGACTAATGTTTTTATGTAATATTTGATAATAAGTTATTTTAGTAGGATAGTTCAGGGAATTTATAAAGCAGTTACATCCATTTTATCTAATTTCTTTCAGGTAACTTGCCCAGGAGTCGTGCTTAAAGACAAAGAGGACATCTATCTTAGCATCTGTGTGTTTGGCCAATACAAAAAGACACAATGTGTCCCAGCCACTTTTCCACTGGTCTTCAATGCCAGAATGGTGTTTGAAAAGGTGAGTTCAAATATCAGATCAAGTATTAACAAACAAAAAAATCAAAGTGGTTCCAATTTTTGAATAAAAGCCCATAACAGAAATTATTACTGGTGACTGTGTGCTTTGGTTTAATTCAAAAGGACATTTGTAACTTAAGTCTGGAAGCTTGAAAATTTGCATTAAATATGCATTGAATCACTTGCCTTTTTTTCTTTGATTAGCTTATTCCTAAAATTGATTTAGTGGACTTTATGTAACATAGAATCTTGATTTCTAAATAATGATTTTCATAAAAGGAAAGCAAAGTCATTAATAGATACGAATATATCAGCTGGGCGCGGTGGCTCATGCCTGTAATCCCAGCACTTTGGGAGGCCGAGGCAGGTGGATCTCCTGAGGTCAGGAATTTGAGACCAGTCTGGTCAAAATGGGGAAACCCTGTCTCTACTAAAAATACGAAAAATAGCCGTGTGTGGTGGTGCATGCCTATAATCCCAGTTACTCAGGAGCCTGAGGCAGGAAAATTGCTTGAACCTGGGAGGCGGAGGTTGCAGTGAGAGGAGATCGCACCATTTGCACTCCAGCCTGGGTGACAGAGTGAGACTCCATCTAAAAAACAAAGTATATATAGTATTTTACTTATGACTGTTTCTTGGTACTTCCTTCTGTAAGTCTTTTTTTTCCCCTAAAACTGCTGCTTTTGGTTAATTATTACCAATTGTGTTTCTTACTTTTTAATTTCCTTCTTTCTCATCTTCTTTCCTTTCTTCTCACCTTCCTTTCTTCCCTTATTCCTTCTTTTTCTCCAGAACCTACTCTATTCTGTGGACTTTTCTAGGCACTGAGAACTTATGGTAAACAAGGCAAAATCCTCCCCTCTGGGAGCTTTCATTGTAATGGGGGAAACAGACAATAACCAAATAAATATGTGAATAATTTTAGATAGTGATAAGTGCATGAAGAGGGCAATGGGCAGATACGGGGATTTGGGGGATTGTCTGTTGTAAAAGGTGGTCAGAGAAGGCAATAGCATTTAAGCTGAGCCTGAATTATGAGATTATATCACTTTTATTTGAAGATCTAGGAGAAGAGCATTCTAAGTAGAGGAATAACAAATATAAAGACTTGTTGAGAATAATCTGATGCATTGGAGGAACAGCAAGAAGACCTAGTATGATATCTACCATACTAGATACCTAGTATGGTAACAGGAGAAAGAATACTAGCAGAGGAAGTTGGAGACGGAGGCAGCGCAAGCTATAAAGTTTATTTGTAGAATATTTTGTAGTGATGGGAAGCAGAGAGGAACTGACAGTTCTCAATGTCAGAAGTTACTGTGATTGTGAAAGGAATGATATTTTGGGAATGAGGGGAGAAAAAAATATTCATACATACCTTCTTTCCTGCCTCTCCATATACCTTTTCACTGTAGGTGTTCCCGGAAGCAGTAGATCCTGGAGATGTGGTTACACAGCTTGAATGTAAGTTTTTTTAACTTTTTAATTCCTGATTCTAAGACATTTTAGGATTTATTATCTTTATGATCTTTAATCTTGGGTTAAATAAAAGTTTAAAAGGGGTTAGTAGAACTTAAAAAATTTTGAGCTGAGACTTTTTAATACTTTTTAGAATTTCAGAATATTTCTGGAAATAATAAAAGTTGTATATGCTGCAGAGAGGCTGAGAATTATTTTTTGTGTGTGTGTTTGGTTTATGGAAAACAGAGACTTATTTAAACTTTTTATTGATTAAGACGATATGGGGTGTTTGTGATATAATAATGGAGATTCATGTTAGGTGAGATTTTGCCCTGCAAACAGAAGTATGTCTTCAATTTCAGTGTATTTCAAGTCAAGAGAGTGAATAAGATCAAAGTAATGATAGCTTAAAATATATGCTTTTGAACTTTACATTGTATTCATTACGTTAATAAATTATTTGAAAAATACATTTTTCCAAGGCTCTGCGTAACAAGTAAATTCTTCAAAGTACTCAGAATCAACTATAAAAAGATACAGCTATTTGTGAGAGCAGCAGTGCAAGAGTGTACACTTTTTAAGCTCTGGGTGTTAAATGAAAAGCTCTGTTAATTTATCTTTGTAATTAGAAAGGGCTCTGGGATCACCAGATTGATGTAATGTAAAACTGTGGCTCAAAAGGCCAGTAAAATTGAGCATAATCATTATTAACTTTCCTTTCCATTTGGCCTCCCCTGCTGGTCCCATTGTGACTCTAGCAATGTGGAAACATGTAGCCTGGAACATGCAAGAATCTGGGTATATAGGGAGGAAAAATCTGGCCCATTGTCTATCTCATGGAGCTTATAGTTTAGTGACTCTTCTCCAAATAACTCTTTATGGCCAATGTCAATCTCTTATTTATTTTGTATAGCTGTTCTAGCCCTTGGTATTATATTTTCCACTGCAGCAGACTAGCTAGGTGGCAGTTTGGTGCCAATGGATATATGAATTTTAATATTTACTGAACATCTTGTTCAGTATCTGGGAAATTGTGTATCTTAAAAAAAAGTGAAGATAAACATTTCTCTCATTTTGAAATTCTTCTGTTAAAAAATAATGCCTTTTTTGTCCCATTTGATTTGAAATTTTGAGGTTATAAGAAGTGTACTTAGTGGTTATTATTTTTTGGAAATTTTCTTTCTTTGATTTCCCTGATTTTTTTTTTCCTTGGGCTCTCTTCCCAACCACTAGTATTCTACTTTTTCATATCCTTTCTAAATTCTTCTTTCTCTGCCCTATCTTCAAATACTAATATTCCACTGGGTTTCTTCTCTGATCTCTTTTTATACTTTGTTTATGGCGTCTCCTTATATAATACTCTCCAAAGACTTGGCTTCATGTATTAGCTATCCTCTGATTACTTCCATGTTAGTCTTTATCCCTGACCTCTCTAATGTGCTTTGGGCTCTTTTGTCTTTTACTCCTCCCTTACTATACCGTTTTACAATCTTTTTTGGTTCCTTAATTTTTAAAAAAATGGATGAGTTTGTAATACCAACACTAAAAGTGGAGAGAATAGAATGTGATGAAGTCCTGTGTATCTGTCAACCAGCTTCAATAATTTTTGGCATTTCGGTAATCTTATTACATGTTCACTCTGCCACCTGAAGAGCATTGCTGGAAAATTTAAAAGCAAATCCTATGCATTATGTCATTTCACCATAAATACTTTGGTATGGCCTCTAACAGATAAAGGCTTTAAAAAATATAGAACCGCCATGCTGGTATCACACCTAACAAAATCAGTAATTTCTTAATAAAATCAAACAGTCATAATTCACATTTCCCTAGTTATCCCCAAAGTGTCTTTTTGCAATTGATTTGTTAAAATCAGGTGTGGTTCACACACCATATATGTCAATTTCTCTCTTTTTTCCTGTAGTAGTGTCCTACACTTTTTTTGTTTTTAATACTATGGATTTGTTAGAAAAACTAGGTCATTTAGAATGTCATACAGTTCGGGTTTGGCTGATTGCTTCCTTAAAATGTTGCTTAGATTGTTTATTGTTTTATAAACTGATAATTAGACATAGAGGTTTGATTAGATTCTGGCTTATTTTGTTACTTTGGCAAGAAATCTTCATAGTTGGTGCTGTGTACTTAATGGCATTATGTCAAGTTGCATAAAATATCTGATTGTTTTACATTTAGTCATGCTAAGAATGATAATTTGGCTCCAGACAGCATCAGCCTGATTCCTCCATTATAAGGCGCCTCATCAGCTTTTCATGTAATAGCTGTAGTATCCCTTGAGATCTATTTTTTCCTTATGGGTTGCACATTACTATTTTTCTAATATTGTCATTCTTTTGTATTTATTAGCTAGAATTGTTCTGTAAGAGGAATTTTCCTAATCAGCAATATTGTTACTTTGAAATATAGTTCCTAGAGGAAAGGCAGGGCAAATCCTTCATTCCCTGCTTCCCTTACTTTATTTAACAGCTTTAGTGAGGTATAATTTATATGTCATAAAATTCACCCATTGTAACTATAGTTAAAATGATTTCTAGAAGATTTATACAGTTCTGTATCATCATTTTCCAATTTAGAATGTCTCTACCACCCCAAAAAGTTCCTGATGCCTATTTGCAGTCAGTCCCTATGCCTACCTCCCAGTCCCCAGAAACCAATGTATTTTCTGTCTCTCTATATTTGCCTTTTCTAAAAATTTCATCTGAAGACTTATATAATATGTAGTCTTTTTTCTCTGGTTTCTTTTCATTTAGAGTAATGTTTATCAGAATCATTCATGTTGTTCCACATCCAAGTAGTTCATTCCTTTTTATTGCTGAATAGTATTCTGTTGTATGGAATGTTTCCCTTTCACATTGACTATTTGATAGACATTTGGACAGTTTTCAGTTTTGGGCAATTATGAATCATGTTGGTATGAATATGTGCATATGTGCTGGGTTGTATGCTAAGTATATGTTTAGAATTTTAGGAAACTGTCAACCTGTTTTCCAAATTGCTGTACCATTCTACATTCCCGCCAACAATGTATGAATGTTTCAATTTCTCAACATCATCCTCAAGATTTGATATTGTCAGTCTTTTGGATGGTGTGTAACAGTAGCTTATTGTATTTTTCATTTGCAATTTAATAGTAACTAATGATTTTGAACATATTTACATGAGCTTATTAGCTATTCATTTTTTCTTGTAAAGTTCTTTTTTTTTTTTTTTTTTTTTTTGAGACGGAGTCTCGCTGTGTCGCCCAGGCTGGAGTGCAGTGGCCAGATCTCAGCTCACTGCAAGCTCCGCCTCCCGGGTTTACGCCATTCTCCTGCCTCAGCCTCCCGAGTAGCTGGGACTACAGGCGCCCGCCACCTCGCCCGGCTAGTTTTTTGTATTTTTTAGTAGAGACGGGGTTTCACCGTGTTAGCCAGGATGGTCTCGATCTCCTGACCTCGTGATCCGCCCGTCTCGGCCTCCCAAAGTGCTGGGATTACAGGCTTGAGTAAAGTTCTTATTCAAATCTTTTGCCCAGTTTTTCAATGGGTTGTCTTTGTATTGAGTTGTAAGTTTTTTTTTTAAAAATTCTAAATATAAATCTTTTATCAGATATATGATTTGTAAATACTTTTCCCAGTCTGCGATTTGTCTTTTTATTCTCTCAATGTGTCTTTTGAAAACTGTAAGTTATTAAGTCTAATTTATCAATTTTTAAAATGGTTTTGCTGTCATGTCTATGAAATATTTGCCTAATCCAAGTTCACAAACATTTTCTCCTGTCTTTTCTTCTAGACATTTTATATTTTTATCTCTTGCCTTTAGGCCCGTCATATAGTTTGAGTTACATTTTATGTATGGTGTGAGGTAAGGGTGTAGCTTTTTGTTTGTTTTTGATGGATGGCTATCCAGTTGTCTCAGCATCATTTGTTGATACGACTGTCCTTTTCTTCATTTAATCATCTTTGCACCTTTGTTGAAAACCAATTGACTGTAAATGTGGGGGTTTACTTCTAGACTGTCTAGCCTGTTCCACTCATCTGTATGTCTATCCTTATGTCAGTACCACTGTCTTTAACTTTATGGTAAGTTTTGAAGTTATATTGCGTAAGTTCTTCAACTTTGTTTTGACTATTTCTGGGTCCTCTGCATATCATATAAATTTGAGTCAACTTGTCAGTTTCAACATGAAAGCTGGCTTGGAACTACATAAGAAGAAAGTTGAATAGGAGCAGTGTTGATAGAAATAGTGTTGAATTTAGAGATAAATTTAGGGGAGAACTGCTTTCTTAAACCTATTAAATTTCTGATCTATGAACCTGGTATGTCTTTTCTTTTTTTTTTTTTTTTTTTTTTTAGATCTTTAATTTCTCTCAACAATGTTTTAGAGTTTTTAGTATATAGTATGCATTTCTTTTGTTGGATTTATTTCCAAGTATTTTATTATTTTTGATGCTATTATGAATAGAAGTGTTTCATTAATTTTATTTTTAAATTCTTGTTTGCTGTATTTTAGAAATAAAATAGATTTTATATATCTTGAACTCTGCACCTGCTAAACATTTTTTAGTTCAGGTAGGTTTTTTATTGTTGTTGTTGTGGATTAATTTTTATATTCAGAATTACATGATCTGAGAATAATGGCAGTTTTACTTTTTTCTTTCCAATCTGTGTACCTTTACTTTCATTTCTCCTCTTCTTCCTCTTCCTCTCCCTCTTCTTCTTTGTCTTCCTCCTCCCTCTCTTGTTCCCTCTCTTCCTCCTCCTGCTCTTCTTCTTCCTCCACTGGCTTGGGCCTTCAATACAGTGTTGACTAGAAGTGGTAAACATAGACATTCTTGCCTTGTTTCTGATGTTAGGGGAAAAATACTCAGTCTTCCATAAACTGTGAGGTTGGCTGTGGTTTTTCTTGTAAGAGAGATATCCTTTATCAGAAGATCCTCTATGATTTATATAAGATGAAGAGATCTAATCTGGGCTGTTTGAGAGGTTTTATCATGAGTGGGTACTGGATTTTGTCAAGTACATTCTTCCATGTCAAGGTAATCATGTGTTTTTTCCCTTCATTCTGTTAATGTGGTTTATTACATTAATTGATTTTCCAGTGTTAAACAGATATGTCATTTTTGGGATAAATTGTACTTGGTCATAGTATATAGTCCTTTTATATTTTCCCAGAATCGATTTTATTTTCCCAGAATCAGAATATTAGCAAACTAATAAAATATAAATTCTTGTATATTTTCCCAGAATCAGAAATTAGTTTGCTAATATTTTGTTAATGATTTTTTTGTGTCTCTTTATGAGGACTATTGGTCTGTAGTTTTATAATTTCATTTTCTTGCTTTGTTATCCAGGTAATACTGGCCTCATATGATAGATTGAGAAATGTTCCCTCTTTCTCTGTTACCTGGAAGAGTTCGTTTAGAATTGGAATTATTTTATCTTCAAATGTTTGTTTCAGTTTATCAGCAAAGCCATTTGGGCCTGGGCTTTTCTTTGTGGGAAGGTTTTAAATTACTGTATCAAATTCCTGTTATGTATTTCTTTTTGAGTTAGCTCTGATATTTGTGTCTTCCTAGGTATTTGTCTTTCATCTAAGATGTCTACCTTATTTGCATAAGGTTGTTCATCTTTTCCCCTTAGGATCCTTCTAATTTCTGCAAGATTAGTAGCAATGTTCTCTTTTTCATTCTTGATTTTGGCAATTTGTGTTTTCTGTCTTTTTTCTTGGATGGTTAGCCTAAAAGTTTATCAGTTTGATATTTTTGAAGAAACAATTTCTTTGTTTCAATGATTTTTGTCTATTCTCTTTTTCTGTTCTATTTCATTGATTTTCATTTTGATCTTTGTATTTCTGCCTTCTACGGGTTGAGTGTCCCTTATTCAAAATGCCTGGGACCAGAAGTGTTTGGTCCCTGTAGAAGGATTTTGGATTATTCACATATATTCATAATGTGATATCTTGTGGATGAGACCTAAATGTAAACATGAAATTTATTTATGTTTCATATGTACCTTGTACAAATAGTGTGAGGGTAATTTTATACAATATTTTAAATAATTTGTGCATGAAACAAATTTTGTGTATATTGAGCCATCAGAAAGCAAACGTGTCACTATCTCAGCCACCTGTGTGGACAGTCTGTGATTATTTGACATCACCATCATTTCTGACTCTGAATTTATATGGAGTGAGGCATTGGAGGGAACTTGCCATTGGCATGTTCAGCCTACACACATGCCATTTTATTACCTTTTGTAGGTGTGCATGTGTGGTGGAATATGGGTGTGCTCAGAAAAGATTACTGCTGATGGGGATGGAGAACGTCTTTTTTTCCCGTGGGGACCGTGAATATACTTGTTTGTTGTGTGCCTGCGTTTTGACTGTGACCCATCATGTGATGATACGTGTGGAATTTTCCACTTGTGGCATAATGTCAGCATTCAAAAAGTTTTGGATTTTGGGACATTTCAGATTTCATGTTTTTGGATTAGGGATATTCAACCTGTACCTACTTTGCCTATGATTTACTCATCCTTTTTTAGCTTATCCTTTTTTTTTTTTTTTGAGACAGGATCTTGCTCTGTCACTCAGGCTGGAGTACAGTAGCATGAACATGGCTGACTGCAGCCTCTACATCCTAGGTTCAAGTGATTTTTCCACCTTAGCCTCCTAAGTAGCTGGGACCACAGGCATATGCCACCATGCCCAGCTAATTTTTTTATTTTTTGTAGAGATAGGGTTTTGCCATTTTGCTCAGGCTGGCAGCTTCTTGAGGTGGAAGCATAGATGATTGATTACAGATATTTTTTTCCTTTCTAATATGAGCTTTTTATTAGCAATAATCATGCCTTGGATAAATCTCATTGGCTACGATACTACCAATGTGCAAAGCTTAATACAAGCTTTTAAAAGTGTAAATTTCCATCTTCAGATGCGATGTCAACTCACTGCACGCTCTGTCTCTCAGGTTCAAGTGATTCTCCTACCTCGGCCTCCTGAGTAGCTGGAACTATAGATGCGTGACACCATGTTTGGCTAATCTTTGTATTTTCGGTACACGTGGGGTTTTGCCGTGTTGCCCAGTCTTGTCTGGAACTCCTAACCTCAGGTGATCCACCTGCCTTGGCCTCCCAAAGTGCTGGGATTACAGGCATGAGCCACCGTGCCTAGCCACGTATAACTTTTGACTCCCCTGAAAACTTAACTAATAATAACCTACTCTTGACTAGAAGCGTTACCAATAACATAAGCAGTCAATTAACACATATTTTGTTTGTTATGTATATTATATACTATATTCTTATAATAAAGTAAGCTAGAGAAAAGCAAATGTTAAGAAAACCATGAAAAAAGAAAATATATTTACTATTCTTTAAGTAGAAGTTCATCATAAAAGTCTTTATCATCATCTTCATGTTGAGCAGGCTGAGGAGGAAGAGAAAGAGAAGAGATTGGTCTTGCTGTCTCAATGGTAGCAGAGGCAGAAGAAAATTCGTGTATAAATGGACCTATGCAGTTCAAACATGTGGTTCAAGGTCAACTGTATTTGATTGTCATTGATTGAGTTATTCTGTATCAATCTATTTCTGTCATTTAAGTTGGTAATGTTCAAGTCTTGTGCATTCTGATTGTATTCTTTTGGGAGGGTTGGTTGTTTTACTGATTACTAAGAGAAAGGTATTTAAATGTCTAATTATAATTATTGAATTATATCTTCTTTCATTTATGTCAGGTTTTGCTTCATATAATCCACTGGTTATCAGTTTATTACACCTAACCAAATTCAATCTTCTTTCCTGTTCTGTGGAAATTGACTTAAACCCTTAAATTTTTTTTTTCTCTACCTGATACTGAAGCTTTGTATATTAGAGGACCCTGAAGAAATACTGCAGGGGAACAGATTTTGCTTCCAGGTACCAATGTATTCACTTGACTTTTTTCCAGCACCAGGCTTCTGAAGGCCATGTAGCTTCTCAAGTGGCCAGGTATTGCAATGCAGGGTGGTCTGCAGTGTTTTCCCCCAGTTGGCCTCTCTTTGGATGGTTCTACAGTGAAGCTTCTGGTGAAATACCTCCCTGTAAATAGCCTCCCTGGTATCCTAGAGGGAGAATTTCTGGCATGTTCCACAGGGCAGATTTTCAGTATATACCACTGGCACAGCACTAGAGTGACTTCTCTTTCAGTGAGCCCAGACTGTACCCTTTCCAACAAAGTCTGATCTCGACACTGGGGAAGAGGGCTTATGTAGTTTTTTTGTTGGTACTCTGAGCCCTAGGGGTAATGGCTGCTTCTCTACCTGCTATTCCTATATTATTTTAAATTCTTTTTACATCTTCCTAGACAGTCTCTTACTCCTTGAATACCCTGTTATAGTTAACTGTTCCTTATATTAAACTTTTCCTATGTGGCTTCTCTCTCCTAATTGGACCTAGTGTGATGTATTTATTTTGAGGCTCTGTCTTAATTGCTTATACATTTATAATTGTTATATTTTCTTGAATCTTAATCTCATTTATGGCAGCAAAATTTATAGCAGCAAAATTACAATGGTCTCAGGCCTCATATCTTCCCCACCATATCCTTAAGAATAAGTAAGAGGTCTGTGTTCCATACTTTTCATCAAGCTTTGAGGTCTATTCTAATCAGAGTAGAAAGAGGGATGTAGTATGCTGTTGGCGTAGCCTATATACACATGTTCTGCCTTTCGTTCAGGTGGTACATGTGTTAGCTTTTTAAAAACTACATAGATCTGTAATGGAAGGGGAAAGGAGAGGAATAGATGCCCCGGCAGCACCTCATAGATGTTCCTACAGTGTGTCTCCATAGTACTGAGCCTTTAAACACAGAATGATAGCAGAAATGACAGAAATAACCCATTTAAATAAAATGTAAAGTCAAGCCCAAATAACTTAATCAGTTTGGCTGTATGTCGGTGGAAGCATAGAGAAGAATTTAAGTAAGGAACATTATTGAACCAATGTGGAATCTTCTGGAATTTCTCACCTACCTATTCTAGTACTGGAATTGAGTCATATATTCATTTCCTATTGTCTAAAATACAAAACTAGTATGTGCTTATCTGTCTGCCTAAAATCAAAAATTTATTAATTAAAAATGTGTTATTAAAAAACAAATTGAACATGCTCCAGATTCTCAAGGGGACCCTAGCACCCCTTTAACTGGATAGTCTATAAATGGTCAGATCCTTGAGTAACCTCAGATCAAATGATTCTGACAGTTCTTGTGTGTCTGGAGTTGGTTCGTTCCGGTGCGTTCTTGGTTTCGCTGACTTCAAGAATGAAGCTGCAGACCTCTGTGGTGAATGTTACAGCTCTTAAAGGTGTCACAGACCCAAAGAGTGAGCAGCAGTAAGATTTATTGTGAAGAGCCAAAGAATAAAGCTTCCACAGCGTGGAAGGGGACCTGAGCAGGTCACTGCTGCTGGCTGGGGTGGCCAGCTTTTATTTCCTTATTTGTCCCTGCCCACATCCTTCTCTGATTGGTCCGTTTTACAGAGTGCTGATTGGTGCGTTTATAAACCTTTAGCTAGACACACAGTGCTGATTAGTGCATTTAGAATCCTGTAGCTAGACCCAGAGCACTGATTGGTTCATTTTTACAGAGTGCTGATTGGTGCATTCACAATCCTTCAGCTAGACCCAGAGTGCTGATTGGTGCATTTACAGTCCTTCAGCTGGACCCAGAGCCTGATTGGTGTGTTTTTACAGAGTGCTGATTGATACATTCACAATCCTTCAACTAGACACAGAGTGCTGATTGTTGCATTTTTACACAGTGCTGATTGAGGCATTTACAGTCTTTTAAAGCTAGACACAGAGCACTGATTGGTGCATTTTTACAGAGTGCTGATTGGTGCATTCACAATCCTTTAGCTAGACAGAGTGCTGATTGGTACGTTTTTACAGAATGCTGATTGGTGCATTTATAATCCTTTAGCTAGACACAGAGCACTTATTGGTGCGTTTTTACAGAGTGCTGATGGTTGCATTTACAATCCTTTAGCTAGACACAGAAGTTCTTGAAGTCCGCACTCCACCCAGGAAGTCCAGCTGGCTTCACCTCTCAATCACCCCTCTAAACAGGCTCCCAACTGCTATTGGGAATTGGGCGATGACCACTCTAGCTACTTCCTGCTGGATGGGGCAAAAAGGGGCCCTGCAGTTGTAGTGTCCTCCAGAGGGGAACTCTTTAGGCCACTCAAAGGGCCAGTGGGTCGGTCTAGGGGTCCTCGGTAGAAGTTGTTAGTTGAGCTCATTTGGGGTTCCATTTGTAAGACCATTTGTAGCTTGATGGCGTCAATCCTAGAGGAAACAAATTTGACAAGGAGGTTAAAAATACAGGGCCCGAAGGTGAGTAATAGCAAGATGGCTGTCATGGGACCTAGAAAGGGGAGAAGTCATGTCGCCCAACTCCAGAGGTTGTTATAAGAGTTTGAAAGGCGTTGTTTGATTTCAGAAGCCTTTTCCTGTTAATGCTGGGTGGCATCTCATACTATCCCTGACTGGTTAATGTAAAAGCAACACTCTTCCCCTAAGAAGGTACAAAGTCCTCCTTTCTCAGCAGTGAGGAAGTCTAGGCCTCAGTGGTTTTGGAGAGTCACTGCTGCCAAAGAGTCTATTTGGGATTGTAGTTACTATCCTTACTGGATAGATTTTGTTATTTCTTGCAAACTCTCTGAGAAATTCTTTGAGAGTGTGTGGTAGGAGGATAATGAAGTAGATAAACCTGCTTCTCTGGTTCCTGTAGCAGTGGCCATTTCTAACCATGTAAGTAGGGGTATTAGTTGCATGGCCCTGTGCTGACAGACTTGAACTTTGAGGGACACTGATAGGGTCTGATTATTATAAGACTGGAAGTTAGGATAATACGTGTTACACTGTTAACTTTTACCAAATTTTACTTTTGTTGAAAACCTTGTAAGTTTGGGATTTTAATTTTTCTTTGCTATTAATAAAACCTTGTTCAGTCCATATTAACTTAGAACTGGTATAGATGACTGCTTCCTGTTTCTGTAAGTACTTTAAGGTTTGGCTGAGTGCAAACAAGTCACAAGTTGGAGCAGACCAATTATTAGGCAGTTTTCTTAACTCTGCTTCCTTATCACTTACTGAATACCCATTGTGTCTTTTTTCCTTAATCGCCTGGGAGGAACCATCTTATCTCCTGTCCTGAAGGGTGTTCCTTCTGGGTCTGGTCAGACCTTTGTATGGTAATTAGTTAAGATTTAGATTCCATGTTAGGAAACCTCCTGGATTAAGGATTTTTGATAGGAAGCCTATGGGTTGTCAGTGGCCTCAGTGCTTTCAGGCCACGCCTTAGTTTACACTGATAACAAGTGGTATTGGAGTGTTACAGGGTTGCAGAGAAGACCTTCAATTATCAATTATAGGTTTTAAATATACTCTGGCTTTTAAAGGAATAGGGTACACTGTTTTTTCTTTACTACTTCCATTCTCTCTTTGACTTCTTTGTCTTTTTCTTTCTTTCTGACTCCCTCTTTGTCTGTCTCTTCCTTTCTCTCTTTGACTTTCTGTCTCTCTCTTTCTCTCTCTCTGACTCCCTCTTTGTCTCTGTCTCTTCCTCTCTCTCTCTCTTTGACTTTCTGTCTCTTTCCTTTCTGCTGGTCTTTCCCTGCCTCTGCCAGCCGCTTATGCTGCTGTTCCTCTCTCCTTCCCCTTTTTGATGACTTCGGCAGTGTAAGACTGCCACCTCCTTGGGTTTTTGCACTGTGTGCCATAATTCCATGATTTCCTTGTGGTATTTAATGGGGGTTCCCCGAGTGGTTAGGAACTGCCTTTCTTTACATATTGCAGCATGGGCATATAGGATTAGATAAGGATACTTGCTATCTGTATACACATTTATTCTTTTTCCCTTTCCCAGTTCTAAAGCTCAGGTAAGTGCCACTAGTTCTGTTAACTGGGCACTGGTCCCTAAGGGAAGAGGCTTACTTTCAAGTACTGTTACACCACTATGGCATAACCTGCCCTTTATATCCCATTCTCCACAAATGAACTTCTGTCGGTATATAGGTTAAGGTCATGATTAGCTATGGGGACTTCTAAGAGATCCTCTCAGGTGGCATAAGTCTGGACTATAATTTGTCGGCAGTCATGCTCAATTAGTTCCCTATCCTCTGGGAGAAAAGTCGCAGGGTTGAGGGCCACACACGTGCATATTTGAAACACTGGTCTCTCAAGGAGTAGTGCCTGATATCTAAGCAGACAGTTGTCTGATAGCCATAAACTTCCTTTGGCACCTAGTATGCCATTTACATCAAGAATAGTCCAGATAGTAAGATCCTTTCCTTGTATTATTTTGATAGCCTCTGACCCTAAGATGGCCACTGCTGCAGTTACCCATAAACAGTGAGGCCAGTCTTTTGCTACGGTATCAGTTTCCTTACTTAGGTATGCCACTGGTTGTGGGGTTGTTCCATGAGTCTGATTAAGGCCTCAAGAGCTATTCCTGCTCTCTCTGTGACGTATAGAGAAGTTTTGTCCTGTGGGAAGACTTAAGGCTGGAGCTTGAGTTTGTTCCTTCCAGTGTGCAGACTTCAGGGTTGATTCCTTCCTCAAGCAGGGGACAACAAATGGGTAACTTGTTCCCCATATTTGTGTAGCTAATAGCTCCAGCTTTGGCTAATATGTCCCTCCCTAATAAGGGTATGGGACTTTCAGGCATAACAAGAAAGGTGTGTGAAAAGAGCAAAGTCTTCCAGTTACAACTGAGGAGGTAGGAGAAATATCTGGTTATAGGCTGTCTCAGGATTGTAACGGGCATTGAGGACAGCTGTCTGGGATGGTAACGGGCATTGAGGACAGCTGTCTGGGATGGGAGATTAACACTGAGAAAGCTGTGCCAGTGTCCAGCAGGAAGTCAATTTCCTGGTTCTCAATGGTTAAACATACCCGGGGCTCAGTGAAGGTGATGACATGAGTTGGCGCTTGCCCGCCTCGAGCACCCTTAGTCCTGTTGTTGGATCATCTGGTTGGGGGCTTCTGGCACAGAGAACCTTTGTCCTCAGGGTCAGTGCGCCTTCCAGTAATTGCCTCAACGTAGTGGACATGGGCAAGGGGGCAGCTTCTTTCTTGTTGGACAGTCTTTTTTAAGGTGTCCTCGCAAACCGCACTGGTAACAAGCCCTACCAGGTGACTGGCCTGCTCCATTTTCTGTCCTCTCTGAACTGCCAAGGTTTGTTTGTCTGAGGGCCATGACTAAGGCTGTGGCCTTTCTCTGATCTCGCTTTTCCTTTTTGGCCTATTCCTCTTGGTCCCTATTAGGGAACATTGAGGTTGCCAGGTTTAATAACGCCTCCAGATTTTTTTCAGAGCCCAGGGCTTGCTTTTGGAGCTTTTTCCTGATATTTGTGACTGATTGGGTAACAAGCTTATCTTTTAGGATCAGTTGATCCTTAAGTGAGTCGGGTGACAGGGGAGTATATTTTCTTAAGGCCTCCCTTAGCCACTCGAGGAAGGCAGAAGGATTTTCTTCCTTTCCCTGAGTTACGGTGGACATCATTCAATAATTCATGGGCTTTTCCCTAATTCTCCTTAGTCCTTCTAGAAGACAGGTCAACAGATGTTTGTGACTCCAGTCCCCATGATCTGAGTCGAGGTCCCAGTGGGGATTCATACTGGGGATGGCTTGTTGACTGTTAGGGAATTTGTCCCTTTCTTCTGCTGTCATTCTGTCATCTACTTAACTAAGATACCAGGTATCTCCAAACTCTTGGGCTGCAGCTAAAGCCGCATTCTTTTTGTTAAAGGCCTGGGTTTGCTCTAACCATAGCATGACATCTCTCCAAGTGAGATAGGTTTGCCCTAGGCCCTGCAGGACATCTGTATACCTATCAGGATCATCTGAAAACTTCCCCAGGTCTACCTTGATCTGCTTTAAATCAGAGATGGAGAAAGGGACAAGTACCCGTATTGGGCCAAATTCCCCTCCTCCTACAGCTTGAAGGGGATGTAACCGATAGCCAGGGGGTTTTTGTGGTCCCTTGGAGATTTCTTTGCTTGTTTCCTTCTGGGCAGGGGAGATTAGAGGAGGCTTATTATTAATAGGAAGGGGAGCTATAGGGAGGCTAGGACATGGGGGTAAGCTGAGAGGTCCTCTTGTGGGATGTAAATTGCAAGCTTTGCGTAGTTGTGGATTCTCCTTCAATGAAAAGAAAGCTTGGACTTAAGGTATTTCACTCCATTTGCCTTCCCTCTTACAGAAAAGGTTAAGCTGCAGTATAGTATTGTAATTTATACTTCCCTCAGGTGGCCATTTTTTCCCCATCAGAGAGAGAATACTGGGGCAAGGCCATAGTGCAAAAAAAAATAAGCTGCTGCTTTTTCAGGGTTTGCAGGTCAAATTGGTCCCAATGGCTTAAGATGCATTTCAAGGGTGAGCCTGTTGATGCCTGAGTGTTTACCATCTGAAAGAAAAAGCCGCCCGTGGTTTTGGTTTGTTTGTTTTCTCCCTCTTGCCCAAGAACCCACAACAGTCCCTGGACCCTGCTGATCGGAATAGTTGCACTGACCAATGCAGCAGCAGAAACCCTTCTTGCCCAAGAACCTGCAGTGGTCCCTGGACTCTGCTGATTGGAATAGTTGCACTCACTGATGCAGTGGCAGAAACCACTCTTGCCCAAGAACCCGCAATGGTCCCTGGACCCTGCTGATCAGAATAGTTGCACTCACCAATGCAGCAGCAGAAACTCCTCTTGCCCAAGAACCTGCAACGGTCTCTGGAACCTGCTGATTGGAATAGCTGCACTCAGTGACACCGCAGCAGAAACATTAGTTTTCCTCCTAGCCCACAAGGAGGACCGAGGAAGGTCGGATTTAGTGGCCCTTACCGACGCATTCTTGAAAACCTGCACCCTTGCCTGTCCTCCTAGACCGTAAAGAGGACCGAGAAAAATTGGATTTAGTGGCCCTTACCGATGCATTCTCAAAAACCTGTTAGAGTCCTAAGCATTCTCCTGTTAGTATTGGGACCTTTACCCTGTCCTATA
The DNA here is from genome assembly GCF_002776525.5 of Piliocolobus tephrosceles. Classification (NCBI taxonomy): domain Eukaryota; kingdom Metazoa; phylum Chordata; class Mammalia; order Primates; family Cercopithecidae; genus Piliocolobus; species Piliocolobus tephrosceles. Next base: position 173,845,649 of record NC_045434.1, read on the forward strand.
AAGATGTAATGCCCCAAAAATGAAGTGGAAGGCCATACCCTGAGGGAGGGAAGGGATCTCCAGGGTTGGAAGAATGATGCCTTTTGTCCTCACTTCTCATCATATGAATAGGAAGTATATAATTTCTGTGGCTCCTCATATCCTAGCTTCAGGAATAGCTTTTGTTAGGCCTGCTAGTCTGAGGAGGGATCCTAAAATTCCAGATAGTCCCCGTCACCCACTGGGGCTTTGGGCAAAAATTGTCTTTCTGATTGGTGAGCTCGGGTGCCTAAAGAAGGTAACAGAGTCCTGAAGTTTATCCTATAAATCATTCTTATAGGAGAAACTAGAAAAGCACCAGAGACAGGGAGTGGTTTTTAGAAGCAGGACTAGCCTTGGAGAAGAGAAGCAAGAGAAAGTTTGTCTGATAGGCATTATGACCCAGGAGGCAAGGGTTAGGATAGATAAGATAGGTGGGCAAGTCTTGCTTGGGTGGTGTGACTTTGAGAGTTCCTCTCATAGCTACAGGGTTAACCAACTTTTTGTCAGGACCCTGGAGCTGAATGTCTCCTCTCTGTCGACCCTCGGCTCAGCCCGGAAGTACAGGAAAAGCGGAAACTGGTTCCAGGCAAACCAATGATCCCAACTCCGAAGAGTCGGGGGTTGTTAGAGAGCTCTTTCCCAGAAAGCCTGACAACCGTGTCTTTAGTCCGGCGGCTGCACTACTTGCTTGTAACTGGCCAACAGGTGCCCGGTATTTAGCCCCCAAATTCTAAGGAAAAATAGGACAGAATAGCAAGCGAAAGGGGTCCGATGGTACTCACTACTTGGCGAAGGTCCCTTCATGGTCACCAAGATGTGTCCGGAGTTGATTCCTTCTGGTGGGTTCTTGGTCTCGCTGACTTTAAGAATGAAGCCACGGACCTTTGTGGTGAGTGTTACAGCTCTTAAAGGTGGCACAGACCCAAAGAGTGAGCAGCAGCAAGATTTATTGTGAAGAGCAAAAGAACAAAGCTGCCACAGCATGGAAGGGGACCTGAGCAGGTTGCTGCTGCTGGCTGGGGTGGCCAACTTTTATTTCCTTATTTGTCCCCACCCACATCCTTCTGATTGGTCCATTTTACAGAGTGCTGATTGGCCCATTTTATGGAGTGCTGATTGGTGTGTTTACAATCCTTTAGCAAGACACAGAGCACTGACTGGTGCATTTTTACAGACTGCTGATTGGTGCATTTTTATAGAGTGCTGATTGGTGCATTTTTACAGAGTGCTGATTGGTGCATTTAGAATCCTGTAGCTAGACCCAGAGTGCTGATTGGTGCATTTTTATGGAGTGCTATTTGGTGCATTTACAATCCTTTAGCTAGATACAGTGCGCTGATTGGTGTGATTTTAGAGTGCTGATTGGTGCATTCACAGTCCTTTAGCTAGACAGAGTGTTGATTGGTGTGTCTTAACAGAGTGCTGATGGGTGCATTTACAATCCTTTAACCAGACACAGAGCACTGATTGGTGCATTTTTACAGAGTGCTGATTGGTGCATTTACTGTCCTTTAGACACAAAAGTTTTCCAAGTCCCCACTTGACCCAGGAAGTCCAGCTGGCTTCACCTCTCAGTTGGACATACTAATTACTTAAAATGTTCCTTATTTATTATTATTGGTGATGTATTATTAGTGTCAGTACTATTAGTATTATTATAGAACTTTCCAATTCTATTTCATACCCTGTATGCCCCTCTAAGGAATCTCCAGGGACCCAGAACCAACTCAGACTCTAGGGAGATATATATTGATTGTATGTATTATAATTTAATAAATTAGTTATGTAGTTATATTACATAAATTAATACAATTATATTAAATGCCAATGATATTAAAAGCCATAATAGGGCAATTTTACATTCATAGAGAAGGTTTTCTCTTCAGGGAAATGGTTTTAATTCTGGAATCTACCAGAACAAAATAAGTTATGCCTAATGTATACCCTGGGAACCACTTTTAGGCAAGAAAGAGAATGAAAAAGGTTTCTATTTCATAGATTTTTCTGTTGAAACTGGATTTTCATCTTCTTTCACTGAAGGTTTGCAGATTTTCATCTACAGACACACACACACACACACACACACACACGTAAGTGCACACAGATGTTCTCTCACTATATTGCCACAAATGTACTGCCTGAAAAGCTCTTCCTCCAAATGTGTATATGGCTTACTCTCTCACTTATTTCCAGTCACTCTCACTTATTTCCAGTCACTCTTCAGATTTATCATAATCAGAGAGGCTTTCTCTTACCAACATATATAGAACAGCACCCCTCTTTGGTCGATGTCTCAATTCTGTTCTATTGTCTTTAGATCTGTATCTTGTACACCAGTATGTTTTGAGAGTAAAGGGGTAGGCTAATAATATTTTTGCCAAAGCGAAAGGTGTAAAAAGTACCACTCAGGGCAAAAGTAATGAATGGTTCTCCTGTTTTTCTTTCTAGCACTGACATATTTGACATATTTTTTATTTTTGAATTTTTTATCTCACTAGAATAACAGTTTTATAAGTGTAGAGGTTTTTCCTGTTTTTCTTTCTTTCTTTCTTTCTTTCACAGCTGTATCTTAGTGCACAGTACCTGGCACCTACTAGGTGTTTGATATCCAGAGAGTTAAGCAAAATATCATAAATGCGTCATATAACTGCCTCTCATTACCATTTTTATGACTGTTGGAACTGTCCTATTTAGAGACACCTGTTTGTGGTGTTACAATCTTGTGATTAGGAAATGTAAATTGTATTTGAAAATTTATAATAGAATAGCTGTTTCAGTATCCTTTTTCCACCCTTTGGATAAAGAGAAGATATGATCTTTATTTATATTGCAGTGTGTTACTAGGTGTTTCTGTTTATTTCTCTTGCCTACAGGGAGCTAAAGTAGCAGTTTTATTAGAGCTCCTCCTTCTCAGCTTATAGGAATTAGTTCTTACCTGATATCTGGACCATCAGGTAAAGCGTTTTTTGAAACCCTTTTAAAATGCTTTCAGGTGAAGGTATGAGGCTAAGAATAAATTCCTCAAAGTCTGTGCATGAGAATATTTCTGACTCAGTCCTCAGGAGAGCTTGTAGGACTAAGGATTTATATAACAAATATATTCAAACCAATTTATCTTTATAGTTTGGGCAGGTAAATAGGTATTTAGAAGAAACTATTATAGCAGCTGTTTGTGCTAGTACATCGGTTTAACAGTAGTCTGCCATGTAAGGTATTTCCTATAGACTTTTGATGTACTCTTTTGCCATAATATTTCTGGGGTATCATAGTACATTAAATTCGTAACTCACAGTAAAAGTACATGTGAAAATGAGAAGTTTTACAGAAGAAGGAGGAAAATTATTTTTAGCTATAAGATAATAGACAGTTACAAAATAAGATTAATTATATTGTATGTTCCAGTAGATGTAGTTTACATTAACTTAATATTTGTGTTCCAGCAGCATTAGTTCTCCATAAAGCTTTTCTTTATGTAATTTAGTCTTTCTCCTTGAAGTAATTTTTATTACAGTAAAATATACATAATGAAATTTCCTATCTTAATCATTTTAAGTATACAGTTTAGTGGTATTAAATACATTTATAATGTTGTGAGCCCATAATGCACCATGCAGCTCCATAACTCTTTTCATCTTGTAAACTGAAACTATACCCATTAAACAATAATTCCCATTTTCCCCTCCCTGCAGTCTCTGGCAACCACCATTCTGTTTTCTATCTCTATGATTTTGAGTACTCTGAGTATCTCATCTCAGATAAGCACAATCATGTTGTATCTATGTTTTGTTTTTTTTTTAAACTGGCTTATTTTATGTAACATAATGTTTTCTAGGTTCATCCATGTTGTAACATGTGTCAGAATTTCCTTCCTTTTTAAGGATGAATGATAATCCATTGTATGCATACATCACATTTAGCCTGTCACTTCATGTGTTGATGGACACTTTGGTTGCTTCCATGTTTAAGTTATTGTGACTAATGCTGCTATGAACATGAGAGTACAAATATCTGTTTGCGATCCTACTTTCCATGCTTTGAGTATATATTCAGACGTGGAATTGCTGGATCATATGGTAATTCTACCTTTAATTTTTTTCAGAAATTGCCATACTATTTTCCATTGTAGCTGTATCATTTTACATTTTCATCAACTGCACAAGGATTCCAATTTCTCCACATCCTCACCAACACTTGTTTTCTGTTGTTTTGATAGCCCTTTCAATGAGTGTGAGATGGTATCTCATTTTAGTTGTAATTTGCATTTTCTTAATTATTACTGATCTTGAACATCTTGTGCTTATTAGCCATTTATGTATCCTCTTTGGAGAAATGTCCACTTAAATATTTTACCCATTTTTTAATTCTTTTTTGTTGTTGTTGTTGTTTTAGGAATTTTCTGTATATTCTAGATTGTAATTTTTTTTTATCAGATATATTATTTGCAAATGTTTTCTCCCATTGTGTGGATTGCCTTTCTATGCATTGATACTGCCTTTTTATGCACAAAATTTTAAAGTTTTCATGGAGTCCTATTTGTGTATTTTTTTAAATTGCTTTTGCCTTGGTTGTGTTATCCAAGAAATCATTGCTAAATCCAATGTCCTGAAGCCTTTGTTCTATATATTTTTAGGAATTTTATGCTTTTCTAGGTCCTTAAGTTATAAAGTTAGTTTGTTGATTTGAGGTCTTTTTTATTACTTATTTATTTATTTATTTATTTTTGAGATAAGGTCTGGCTCTGTTGCCCAGGCTGGAGTGCAGTGGTATGTTCTCAACTCACTGCAGCCTCTGCCTCCTAGGCTCAAGCCATTCTCCTACCTCAGGCTCCCAAGTAGCTGGGACTACAGGCATGTACCACCATGCCCAGCTAATTTTTGTAGTTTTTGTAAAGACAGGGTTTCACTATGTTGCCCAGGCTGTCACGAGCTCTTGAACTCAAGCAGTCCACCCACCTTGGCCTCCCAAAGTGCTGGGATAACATGCATGAGTCGCTATACCCTGCCCTTTCTTATTTTTTAATGTAAGCATTGATAGCTATAGATTTCTCTCTTAGGACTGCTTTCCCTGTGTCCCATAAGTTTTGGTATTGTATTTTCATTTTTATTTATCTCTAATAAATACATTTTTATTTATTTTCTAATTTCCCTTATGATTTCTTCTTAATCCATTGATTATTTAAGAGTGTGTTGTTTTATTTCCATAAATTCGTGGATTTTCCAAGTTTACTTCTGTTGTTGAGTTCTATCCTTATCCCATTGTGGTTAGAGAATATACTTTGTATATCTATAGTCCTAAATCTATTAAAATTTAATTTGTGGTCTACCATATGGTCTATCCTAGAAAATGCCCCATATATACTTGAGAAAAATATGTATGTTGTTGTGGTTGGGTAGGGTGTTTGGTAAATGTATGTCTGTTAGAGCTATTTGGTTTATTTATTTATTTATTTTAGGTCCTCTGTTTTCTTTCTTAACTTGTGTGTGGTTGTTTTATCCATTATTTAGAGTGGTTATTGAGGTGTCTTACTATTATCGTAGAACTGTTTGTTTCTCTCTTCAATTCTGTCAGTTTTTGTTTCATATATTTTTATGATCTGTTTATAGATGTATAAATGTTTACAATTCTTAAATCTTTTTGCCATATTGAGCCTTTTATTAATATGTAATTTAATCTTTTTGCCACATTGAACCTTTTATTAATATGTAATACTCTGGCCGGGCACGGTGGCTCAAGCCTGTAATTCCAGCACTTTGGGAGGCCGAGGCGGGCAGATCATGAGGTCAGGAGATCGAGACCATCCTGGCTAACCCGGTGAAACCCTGTGTCTACTAAAAAATACAAAAAAACTAGCCGGGCGAGGTGGCGGGCGCCTGTAGTCCCAGCTACTCGGGAGGCTGAGGCAGGAGAATGGCATAAACCCGGGAGGCGGAGCTTGCAGTGAGCTGAGATTCGGCCACTGCACTCCAGCCCAGGTGACAGAGCGAGACTCCGTCTCAAAAAAAAAAAAAAAAAAAAAAATTTGTCATGCTCTTTTTTGCTTGTAATCTTTTTTTATTTTAAGTCTGTTTTGTCTGATATTAATATAACCAACCCTGCTCTCTGTTAGTTACTTTTTGCATGGAATATCTTTTCCCATCCTTTCACTTTTAAAATATGTGCATCTTTATTTATTTATTTATTTTTTGAGACGGAGTCTTGCTCTGTCGCCCAGGCTGGAGTGGAGTGCAGTGGCCGGATCTCAGCTCACTGCAAGCTCCGCCTCCCGGGTTCACGCCATTCACCTGCCTCGGCCTCCCCAGTAGCTGGGACTACAGGCGCCCGCCACCTCGCCCAGCTAGTTTTTTGTATTTTTTTAGTAGAGACGGGGTTTCACCGTGTTAGCCAGGATGGTCTCGATCTCCTGACCTCGTGATCCGCCCATCTCGGCCTCCCAAAGTGCTGGGATTACAGGCTTGAGCCACCGCGCCCGGCCAACAAGATATGTGCATCTTTAGACCTAAAGTGAGTCCCTTGTAAAGCATATCCCTAGCTCATATGCTTTTATCCATTTTACCATTCTTTATCTTTTGCTGAGATGCTTTAATTTATTTACATTTAACGTAATTACTGATAGAGACTTATTTCACTTTGCTATTTGTTTTCTATATGCCTTACAACTTTTTTGTCACTTACTTCCTGCATTATTGTCTCCTTTTGTGTTTAGTTGCTATTTTTGCTAATGAATTGTTTAAGTTTCTCTCTCATTTCCTTTTGTGTGTATTCTGTGTTTTCATTGTGATTACCATGAGGATTACATTTAACACACCAATGTTGTAACACTGATTACATGTTTATACTTTGTGTGCTCCAAAACATAAACTAATAATTGAAAAAATATACTAGTATTTGAAAATATGTTGCAAACCAAAATGTGGAGTTATAACCCATTGTTGTAATAATACTAGCTTTTCTAACTTCCCTCTTATTTACCTTTATTGAGATCTTTATTTCGTTGTATGACTTTGTGTTACTGTCTAGTGTCCTTTCATTTCACCCGTTAGGACTCTCTTAAACATTTCTTGCAGGACAGGTCTAGTGGTAATAAACTTCGTCAGTTTTTATTTATCCAGGGACATCATAGCTTCTCCTTCAGTTTTGAAGGAGAGTTTTGCTTGATAGAGAATTCTTGTTAGTTTTCTCTTTAAATAGTTTGTGTATACGAGCCCACTGCCTTCTGACCTCCAGTTTCTGATAAGGTATCTGCTAATAATCTTTTTGAAGACCTTTTATAAGTGATGTGTTGCTTGTCTTTTGTGCTGTTTTCAAGATTTTCAACTTTGTCTTTTAGAAATTTATAATGTGTTTTATTGTGGTACTTTTTATATTCATCTTTCCTGGAGTTTGTTGAGCTTCTTGAATGTTTATTTCATTCATCAAATTTGAGAAGTTTTCAGCCATTGTTTCTTTAAATATATTCTTTGCTTCTTTCTCTCTCCTCCTTCATGGACTTTCCAAGTGTGTCCATTGGTACTCTGGATGGTGTCCTACACATTCCTTAGGCTGCTCACTTTTCTTCAATTATTTTTATTTCTGTTACTCAGACTCAATAATTTGTATTGTCCTATCTCCAGGTTCACTGATTCATTCTTCTCCCTGGGGAAATCCTACTTTGAGTCCATCTAGTAAATTTTTCGTTTTAGTTATTGTATGTTTCAGCTGCAACATTTTCCCTTGGTTCCTTTTAAATATTTTTATTGATATTTCCATTTTGTTCATACATTGTTTCTCTGACCTTCTCTTCATCTTTCTTTTCTTTTTGAGCATCTCTATGACAGTGGTTTTAAAGTCTTCATCTAGTTTATCTGCCATAAGGTCTTTTCCACATGTAGTTTCTGCTGATTTATTTTCTTCCTTTGACTGCAGCATATTTCTTGTTTCTTTTATCCCTTATGATTATTTTTTGTTGGAAACTAGGCACTTGATTCTAATAATGTGGTAACTCTGGAGTCCAGATTTTTTCTCTTCTCTAATTTTTCCTGTTTCCCTAGTTTTTTGTTATTGTTTTTGATTTTTTCATTGTTGTGTGCTGTCTTTGTGTTGAAGGTCAGCCTAAAGTATAAATGTAATATCTCCTTAAGTATTTTCTGAGCCTTCCCCTGAGCATGTATAGTCCCTTTATAATTTTCTCTGTATATGCAGTTGTTTTTCAATGTCCTATTATTTAAGGCTCCCAAAAAGGGAAAAAAATAAATAAAAGGGAGAAGAAAAATGCTGATGCTGGTCCTTGGGAGGGGCTTGCAACAATGGGGTGAGCTGCAACAACATGGCCATAAGGCTCTTTATCTGCATCTCTGTTATTGGGGAGCAGAGTATAAATCTCCAATATTTGGAGGACAGGATCTTTTTTTTTTGCCCATCCTGGCAAACCTGTGTGCAGGATGCTCCTAAAAAAGGTACGTATCTGCCTGCAGTGGGTTGGGGTTTGAGGGTTGGGTAGCTGTTACTGTATTAACAGCTGAAATTGACCGAAATTGATCACAGTTTATAGTTGAAGCCTTCTCCTGGAAGTTGCAAACCTCTGATAGACTCTAGTCTTCCAAAATAGTTATAGCAAATAGATCTATTAAATGGATCACACACACACATATGTATAATAACTGTATCTATATAGGTGACCCTGAACAAAGTGAATGTGAACTATTTGGATCCATTTTCTTCTGTTTCTACCGCTCCTGAGACAGCAAGACCAACCCCTACTTCTTCCTCCTTTACCTCAGCCTGCTCAGTGTGAAGACAAGGATGAAGAATTTCTTGATGAATATGTTCGTGTTTATACATATTTCCACTTAATAAATAGTAAACACATTTTCTCTCCATTATGATTTTCTTACTGTTTTTCTCTAGTTTATTATAATAATATAGTATATGCATAATGCAGAAAACATGCTAATTGACTGTGTTTTTATGTTATTTTTCACTTTACTTATGTACATATCTAAAATTTGATTTCTTTCTTTTTGTTATACTTCAAGTTCTAGGGTACATGTACACAACGTGCAGGTTTGTTAAATATGGATACGTGTGCCATGTTGGTGTGCTGCACCCATTAACTCATCATTTACATTAGATATATCTCCTAATGCTATCCCTCCCCTGTGCCACCACCCCACAATAGGCCCCGGTGTGTGATGTTCCCCTTCCTGTGTCCAAGTGTTCTCATTGTTTAATTCCCACCTATGAATGAGAACATGCGGTGTTTGGTTTTCTGTTCTTGCGATAGTTTGCTGAGACTGATGGTTTCCAGCTGCATCCATGTCCCTACAAAGGACATGAACTCATCCTTTTTTATGGCTGCATAGTACTCCATGGTGTATATGTGCCACATTTTCTTAATCCAATCTGTCATTGATGGACATTTCGGTTGGTTCCAAGTCTTTGCTATTGTGAGTAGTGCCACAATAAACATACGTGTGCATGTGTCTTTATAGCAGCATGATTTATAATCCTTTGGGTATATACCTAGTCATGGGATGGCTGAGTCAAATGGCATTTCTAGTTCTAGATCCTTGAGGAATCACCATACTGTTTTACATAATGGTTGAACTAGTTTACAGTTCCGCCAACAGTGTAAAAGTGTCCCTATTTCTCCACATCCTCTCCAGCACCTGTTGTTTCCTGACTTTTTAATGATCGCCATTGTAACTGGTGTGAGATGGTATCTCATTGTGGTTTTGATTTGCATTTCCCTGATGGCTAGTGATGATGAGCATTTTTTCATGTGTCTGTTGGCTATATAAATGTCTTCTTTTGAGAAGTCTGTTCATATCCTTCACCTACTTTTTGATGGGGTTGTTTGTTTTTTTCTTGTAAATTTGTTTGAGTTCTTTGTAGGTTCTGGATATTAGCCCTTTGTCAGATGAGTAGATTGCAAAAATATTCTCCCATTCTGTAGGTTGCCCATTCACTCTGATAGTAGTTTCTTTTACTGTGCAGAAGCTCTTTAGTTTAATTAGATCCCATTTGTCCATTTTGGCTTTTGTTGCCATTGCTTTTGGTGTTTTAGACATGAAGTCCTTGCCCATGCCTATGTCCTGAATGGTATTGCCTAGGTTTTCTTCTAGGGTTTTTATGGTTTTGGGTCTAACATTTAAGTCTCTAATCCATCTTGAATTAATTCTCATATGAGGTGTAAGGAAGGGATCCAGTTTCAGCTACCTACATATAGCTAGCCAGTTTTCCCAGCACCATTTATTAAATAGGGAATCCTTTCCCCATATCTTATTTTTATCAGACTTGTCAAAGATCAGATGGTTGTAGATGTGTGGTATTATTTCTGAGGGCTCTGTTCTATTCCATTGTTCTATATCTCTGTTTTGGTACCAGTACCATGCTGTTTTGGTTACTGTAGCCTTGTAGTATAGTTTGAAGTCAGGTAGCGTGATGCCTCCAGCTTTGTTCTTTTGGCTTAGGATCGTCTTGGCAATGTGGGCTCTTTTTTGGTTCCATATGAACTTTAAAGTAGATTTTTCCAATTCTGTGAAGAAACTCATTGGTAGCTTGATGGAGATGGCATTGAATCTAGAAATTACCTTGGGCAGTATGGCCATTTTCATGATATTGATTCTTCCTATCCATGAGCATGGAATGTTCTTCCATTTGTTTGTGTCCTCTTTTATTTCACTGAGCAGTGGTTTGTAGTTCTCCTTGAAGTGGTCCTTCACATCCTTTGTAAGTTGGATTCTTAGTTGTTTTATTCTACTTGAAGCAATTATGAATGGGAGTTCACTCATGACTTGGCTCTCTGTTTGTCTGTTATTGGTGTATAAGAATGCTTGTGATATTTGCACATTAATTTTGTATCCTGAGACTTTGCTGAAGTTTCTTATCAGCTTAAGGAGATTTGGGGCTGAGACGATGGGGTTTTCTAAATATACAATCATGTCATCTACAAACAGGAACAATTTGACTTCCTCTTTTCCTAATTTCTTTCTCCTGCCTGATTGCCCTGGCCAGAACTTCCAACACTATGTTGAATAAGAGTGGTGAGAGAGGGCATCCCTGTCTTGTGCCAGTTTTCAAAGGGAATGCTTCCAGTTTTTTCCCATTCAGTATGATATTGGCTGTGGGTTTGTCACAAACAGCTATTATTATTTTGAGATACATTCCGTCAATACCGAATTTATTGAGAGTTTTTAGCATGAAGGGCTGTTGAATTTTGTCGAAGGTCTTTTCTGCATCTACTGGGAGAATCATGTGGTTTTTGTCTTTAGTTCTGTTTATATGCTGGATTGCGTTTATTGATTTGCGTATGTTGAACCAGCCTTGCATCCCAGGGATGAAGCCCACTTGATCATGGTAGATAAGCTTTTTGATGTGCTGCTGGATGTGGTTTGCCAGTATTTCATTGAGGATTTTTGCATCAATGTTCATCAGCGATATTGGTCTAAAATTCTCTTTTTTTGTTGTGTCTCTGCCAGGCTTTGGTATCAGGATGATGTTGGCCTCATAAAATGAGTTAGGGGAGATTCCCTCTTTTTCTATTGATTGGAATAGTTTCAGAAGGAATGGTATCAGCTCTTCCTTGTACTTCTGGTAGAATTCGTCTGTGAATCCCTCTGGTCCTGGACTTTTTTTGGTTGGTAGGCTATTAATTATTGCCTCAATTTCAGAGCCTGTAATTGTTCTATTCAGGGATTCAACTTCTTCCAGGTTTAGTCTTGGGAGAGTGTATGTGTCCAGGAATTTCTCCATTTCTTCTAGATTTTCTTGTCTATTTGTGTAGAGGTATTTATCATATTGTCTGATGGTAGTTTGTATTCCTGTGGGGTCAGTGGTGATATCCCCTCTATCATTTTTTATTGCATCTATTTGATTCTTCTCTCTTTTCTTCTTTATTAGTCTTGCTAGCAGTCTATCAATTTTGTTGATCTCTTCAATAAAACCAGCTCCTGGATTCATTGATTTTTTTGAAGGGTTTTTCGTGTCTCTGTCTGCTTCAGTTCTGCTCTGATCTTAGTTATTTCTTGCCTTCTGCTAGTTTTTGAATGTATTTGCTCTTGCTTCTCTAGTTCTTTTAATTGTGATGTTAGCGTGTCAATTTTAGATCTTTCCTGCTTTCTCTTGTGGGCATTTAGTGCTATAAATTTCCCTGTACACACTGCCTTAAATGCATCCGAGAGATTCTGGTATGTTGTATCTTTGTTTTCATTTGTTTCAAAGAACATCTTTATTTCTGCCTTCATTTCATTATGTACCCAGTAGTCATTCAGGAGCAGGTTGTTCAGTTTCCATGTAGTTAAGTCGTTTTGAGTGAGTTCCTTAATCCTAAGTTCTAGTTTGATTGCACTGTGGTCTGAGAGACAGTTTGTTATAATTTCTGTTCTTTTACATTTGCTGAGGAGTGCTTTACTTCCAACTGTGTGGTCAAATTTGGAATAAGTGAGATGTGGTGCTGAAAAGAATGTATATTCTGTTGATTTGGGGTGGAGAGTTCTGTAGATGTCTATTAGGTCCGCTTGGTGCAGAGATGAGTTCAATTCCTGGATATCCTTGTTAACTTTCTGTCTCGTTGTTCTGTCTAGTGTTGACAGTGGGGTGTTAAAGTCTCCCATTATTATTGTGTGGGAGTCTAAGTCTCTTTGTAAGTCCCTAAGGACTTGCTATATGAATCTGGGTGCTCCTATATTGGGTGCATATGTATTTAGGATAGTTAGCTCTTCTTGTTGAATTGATCCCTTTACCATTATGTAATGGCGTTCTTTGTCTCTTTTGATCTTTGTTGGTTTGAAGTCTGTTTTATCAGAGGCTAGGATTGCAACCCCTGCCTTTTTCTGTTTTCTGTTTGCTTGGTAGATCTTCTTCCATCCGTTTATTTTGAGCTTATTTGTGTCTCTGCATGTGATATGGGTCTCCTGAATACAGCACACTGATGGGTCTTGACTCTTTATCCAATTTGCCAGTCTGTGTCTTTTAACTGGACCATTTAGCCCATTTACATTTAAGGTTAATATTGTTATGTGTGAATTGGATCCCATCATTATGATGTTAGCTGGTTATTTTGCTCATTAGTTGATGCAGTTTCTTCCTAGCATTGATGGTCTTCGCATTTTGGCATGTTTTTGCAGTGGCTGGTACTGGTTGTTCCTTTCCATGTTTAGTGCTTCCTTCAGGAGCTCTTGTAGGGCAGGCCTGGTGGTGACAAAGTCTCTCAGCATTTGCTTGTCTGTAAAGGATTTTATTTCTCCTTCACTTACAAAGCTTAGTTTGGCTGGATATGAAATTCTGGGTTTAAAATTCTTTTCTTTAAGAATGTTGAATGTTGGCCCCCACTCTCTTCTGGCTTGGAGAGTTTCTGCTGAGAGATCTGCTGTTAGTCTGATGGGCTTCCCTTTGTGGGTAACCTGACCTTTCTCTCTAACTGCCTTTAACATTTTTTCTTTCATTGGAACCTTGGTGAATCTGACAATTATGTATCTTGGGGTTGCGTTTCTCGAGGAGTATCTTTGTGGCATTCTCTGTATTTCCTGAATTTGAATGTTGGCCTACCTTGCTAGGTTGGGGAAGTTCTCCTGGATATTGTCCTGCAGCATTTTCCATCTTAGTTCCATTCTCCCCAACACTTTCAGTTACACCAATCCAATGTAGATTTGGTCTTTTCAAGTAGTCCCATATTTCTTTTTTTTTTTTTTTTTTTAATATTATTATACTTTAAGTTCTAGGGTACACGTGCTTAATGTGCAGGTTTGTTACATACGTATACTTGTGTCATGTTGGTGTGCTGCACCCATCAACTTGTCAGCACCCATCAACTCGTCATTTACATCAGGTATAACTCCCAATGCAATCTCTCCCCCCTCCACCCTCCCTATGATAGGCCCTGGTGTGTGATGTTCGCCTTCCCAAGTCCAAGTTATCTCATTGTTCAGTTCCCACCTATGAGTGAGAACATGCGGTGTTTGGTTTTCTGTTCTTGCAATAGTTTGCTGAGAATTATGGTTTCCACCTGCATCCATGTCCCTACAAAGGACACAAACTCATCCTTTTTTATGACTGCATAGTATTCCATGGTGTATATGTGCCACATTTTCTTAATCCAGTCTGTCACTGATGGACGTTTGGGTTGATTCCAAGTCTTTGCTGTTGTGAATAGTGCCGCAATAAACATACCTGTGCATGTGTCTTTATAGCAGCATGATTTATAATCCTTTGGGTATATACCCAGTAATGGGATGGCTGGGTTATATGGTACTTCTAGTTCTAGATCCTTGAAGAATCGCCATACTGTTTTCCATGATGGTTGGACTAGTTTACAGTCCCACCAACAGTGTAAAAGTGTCCCTATTTCTCCACATCCTCTCCAGCACCTGTTGTTTCCTGACTTTTTAATGATCGCCATTGTAACTGGTGTGAGATGGTATCTCATTGTGGTTTTGATTTGCATTTCTCTGATGGCCAGTGATGATGAGCATTTTTTCATGTGTCTGTTGGCTGTATGAATGTCTTCTTTTGAGAAATGTCTGTTCATATCCTTTGCCCACTTTTTGATAGGGTTGTTTGTTTTTTTCTTGTAAATTTGTTTGAGTTCTTTGTAGGTTCTGGCTATTAGCTCTTTGTCTGATGAGTAGATTGCAAAACTTTTCTCCCATTCTGTAGATTGCCTGTTCACTCTGATGGTAGTTTCTTTTGCTGTGCAGAAGATCTTCAGTTTAATTAGATCACATATGTCAATTTTGGCTTTTGTTGCCGTTTCTTTTGGTGTTTTAGATATGAAGTCGTTGCCCATGCCTATGTCCTGAATGGTATTACCTAGGTTTTCTTCTAGGGTTTTTATGGTATTAAGTCTAACATTTAAGTCTCTAATCCATCTTGAATTAATTTTCGTATGAGGAGTAAGGAAAGGATCCAGTTTCAGCTTTCTACTTATGGCTAGCCAATTTTCCCAGCACCATTTATTAAATAAGGAATCTTTTCCCCATTTCTTGTTTTTGTCAGGTTTGTCAAAGATCAGATGGCTGTAGATGTGTGGTATTATTTCTGAGGGCTCTGTTCTATTCCATTGGTCTATATCTCTGTTTTGGTACCAGTACCATGCTGTTTTGGTTACTGTAGCCTTGTAGTATAGTTTGAAGTCAGGTAGCGTGATGCCTCTAGCTTTGTTCTTTCGACTTAGGATTGTCTTGGAAATGCAGGCTCTTTTTTGATTCCATATGAACTTTAAAGCAGTTTTTTCCAATTCTGTGAAGAAACTCATTGGTAGCTTGATGGAGATGGCATTGAATCTATAAATTACCTTGGGCAGTATGGCCATTTTCACGATATTGATTCTTGCTATCCATGAACATGGAATGTTCTTCCATTTGTTTGTGTCATCTTTTGTTTCACTCAGCAGTGGTTTGTAGTTCTCCTTGAAGAGGTCCTTTACACCCCTTGTAAGTTGGATTCCTAGGTGTTTTATTCTCTTTGAAGCAATTGTGAATGGAAGTTCATTCATGATTTGGCTCTCTGTTTGTCTGTTACTGGAGTATAAGAATGCTTGTGATTTTTGCACATTAATTTTGTATCCTGCGACTTTGCTGAAGTTTCTTATCAGTTTAAGGAGATTTTGGGCTGAGATGATGGGGTTTTCTACATATGCAATCATGTCATCTGAAAACAGGGACAATTTGACTTCTTCTTTTCCTAATTGAATACCCTTTGTTTCTTTCTCTTGCCTGATTGCCCTAGCCAGAACTTCCAACACTATGTTGAATAGGAGTGGTGAGAGAGGGCATCCCTGTCTTGTGCCAGTTTTCAAAGGGAATTTTTCCAGTTTTTGCCCATTCAATATGATATTGGCTGTGGGTTTGTCATAAATAGCTCTTATTATTTTGAGATATGTTCATCAATACTGAATTTATTGAGCGTTTTTAGCAAGAAGGGCTGTTGAATTTTGTCAAAAGCCTTTTCTGCATCTATTGAGATAATCATGTGGTTTTTGTCTTTGGTTCTGTTTATATGTTGGATTACGTTTATTGATTTGCATATGTTGAACCAGCCTTGCATCCCAGGGATGAAGCCCACTTGATCATGGTGGATAAGCTTTTTGATGTGCTGCTGGATCCGGTTTGCCAGTATTTTATTGAGGCTTTTTGCATCAATGTTCATCAGTGATATTGGTCTAAAATTCCCTTTTTTTGTTGTGTCTCTGCCAGGCTTTGGTATCCAGATGATGTTGGCCTCATAAAATGAGTTAGGGGAGATTCCCTCTTTTTCTGTTGATTGGAATAGTTTCAGAAGGAATGGTACCAGCTCTTCCTTGTACCTCTGGTAGAATTCAGCTGTGAATCCATCTGGTCCTGGACTTTTTTTGGTTGATAGGCTATTAATTATTGCCTCAATTTCAGAGCCTGCTATTGGTCTATTCAGGGATTCAGCTTCTTCCTGGTTTAGTCTTGGGAGAGTGTAAGTGTCCAGTAAATTATCCATTTCTTCTAGATTTTCTAGTTGATTTGCGTAGAGGTGTTTATAGTATTCTCTGATGGTAGTTTGTATTTCTGTGGGGTCGGTGGTGATATCCGCTTTATCATTTTTTATTGCGTCTATTTGATTCTTCTCTCTTCTTTATTAGTCTTGCTAGCGGTCTATCAATTTTGTTGATCTTTTCAAAAAACCAACTCCTGGATTCATTGAATTTTTTGGAGGGTTTTTTGTGTCTCTATCTCCTTCAGTTTTGCTCTAATCTTAGTTATTTCTTGCCTTGTGCTAACTTTTGAATGTGTTTGCTCTTGCCTCTCTAGTTCTTTTAATTGTGATGTTAGAGTGTCCATTTTAGATCTTTCCAGCTTTCTCTTGTGGGCATTTAGTGCTAATAATTTCCCTCTACACACAGCTTTAAATGTGTCCCAGAGATTCTGGTATGTTGTATCTTTGTTCTCATTTGTTTCAAAGAACATCTTTATTTCTGCCTTCATTTTGTTATGTACCCAGTAGTCATTCAGGAGCAGGTTATTCAGTTTCCATGTAGTTGAGCAGTTTTGATTGAGTTTCTTAGTCCTGAGTTCTAGTTTGATTGCACTGTGGTCTGAGAGACAGTTTGTTTTAATTTCTGTTCTTTTACATTTGCTGAAGAGTGCTTTACTTCCAATTATGTGGTCAATTTTGAAATAAGTGTGATGTGGTGCTGAGAAGAATGTATATTCTGTTGATTTGGGGTGGAGAGTTCTGTAGATGTCGATTAGGTCTGCTTGCTGCAGAGATGAGTTCAATTCCTGGATATCCTTGTTAACTTTCTCTCTCATTGATCTATCTAATGTTGACAGTGGAGTGTTGAAGTCTCCCATTATTATTGTATAGGAGACTAAGTCTCTTTGTAATTCTCTAAGGACTTGCTTTATGAATCTGGGTGCTCCTGTGTTGGGTGCACATATATTTAGGATAGTTAGCTCTTCCTGTTGAATTGATCCCTTTACCATTATGTAATGTCCTTCTTTGTCTCTTTTGATCTTTGATGGTTTAAAGTCTGTTTTATCAGAGGTAGTCCCATATTTCTTGGAGACTTTGTTGTTTCTTTTTAGTCTTTTTTCTCTAAACGTCTCTTCTCACTTCATTTCATTCATTTGATCTTCAGTCCCTGATACCCTTTCTTCCAATTTGTCGAATCTGTCACTAAAGCTTGTGCATTCGTCATGTAGTTCTCGTGCCATGGTTTTCAGCTCCATCAGGTCATTTGGTTTTTGCTTATATCAAAATTGTATCATTTTTAATTGGATGTAAAATTAGGTTGTTTTTCTTTAAATTAGATATATATATTCCATAAGGCTCATTATAGAAAACAGCAGTAATGTATCCATTTCAGCGAAGTTTGCTGAAGTGTATTATTTAGTATTCATTTTCTTTTTTCTTTTTTTTTTTTTGCCTCAATTTTCTTTATTAGGAGCTACTATTATAGTATTTTGTATCATGTTGCCCATTTAGTGTTTACTTTCTGTGCTATTTAATTTTTTTGTTTCTTTTTGATTGTATATTCTCATTTTTTTCTATTTTAAGGCATATCTGTTGTATTATTTTCTTTCCTGTTTATTTTAATTCATATTGAATTATGAAATAACTTCTGATTGAGTGTGGTGGCTCATAGACATAATCCCAGCACTTTGAGAAGCTTAGGCTAGAGAATTGCTCGAGGCTGGGAGTTGAAGATCAGCCTGGGCAATATAGTGAGACCCCATGTCTACAAAAATATTAAAAATTCCTCAGATGTGGTGGTACATCCCTATAGTCCCAGCTACTCAGAAGGCTCAGGTTGGTGGATCACTTGAGCCCAGGGGTTTGAGGGTCCATTGAACTATGATTATGCTACTGCATTGCAGCCTGGGTGACAGAGTGAGACCCCATGTCTTATAAGAGAAAAAGATTGAACTGACTTTCTCTATTTTTAATTTTTTCCTGATTTATATCATCTTACATCTGTGTTTTTCTAATTTTGATTAATGTACTTCTTCAGTATCTTGTATTACTTCCTTAATTTTTCAGTAGATTATAATTTTGCTCTATTTTGCTAACATGTTTTTTGGCTGCCATCGTAGGAATTTTCTTCTTGTGCTTATTATTATTTAAACAAGAACTTTGTAAAAGATTTGACCTTGATCCTTTTCTTTGCTCACTTTTAATTGAATTCAAATTAAAAGCATTTTTGTTTTTCTTATGTCTTGGAAGATTGATTCAGGACAACATTTTAACTTCAAAGAGCTTCTATATGTAGTGTTCAAAGTGTGTTGGCTTGCTTTCCAGGGTGTTCTGTCTCTGTTCCATTTCACTTTTGCTAGTCCATTTTTTCCTGATGTTTTTATTTTTAGTTTTGTCCTGCTCAAGTTTTATTCTATTCCCTATAGTTTTTTTTCTAGTGTTTTGGGTTTCATTCTGCACAGGAACCGTGGGAGGTCAGTTTCCATCTTCAGACTTTATTGTACAACTTTTGAACTTACCTGCTATTGAAATGAGCAAACCCCTTTCCAGTTTCTGCTGCGTTTTTTCAAATTGATCTGCTGTGCTTCCTAGTATGTGTGTATGAGCTGTTTAGGGATTATCTTTCTAGGTCCTTTAGATGCACTCTTCCTTCTCCTTGTAAAGTGCCTGTCTTTTGCCATTTGTCCACTGTGTTTGTTATCTTCTTATTAATTTGTAGGAATTCCCTACATTTTCTCATTACAAGCCCTTTGCCAGTTATATGTTGCAAGTATCTTGTCCCACTGTGTGGCTTACATTTTTAATCCATTAGCGATTCTTGTTCTTTTGATGAACAAGTTATTTTTAACATGATCTAATGTTGTTTGATTTATTAATATTTTCCTTTGTGCCTAGTGCTTGTTTTTTTTTTAATTTTAAAGAAATCTTGGGCCTGGTGCGGTGGCTCAAGCCTGTGATCCCACCACTTTGGGAGGCTGAGACGGGCGGATCACGAGGTCAGGAGATCGAGACCATCCTGGCTAACACGGTGAAACCCTGTCTCTACTAAAAATACAAAAAAGTAGCTGGGCGAGGTGGCGGGCGCCTGTAGTCCCAGCTACTCGGGAGGCTGAAGCAGGAGAATGGCATGGACCCGGGAGGCGGAGCTTGCAGTGAGCTGAGATCCGGCCACTGCACTCCAGCCTGGGCGACAGAGTGAGACTCCGTCTCAAAAAAAAAAAAAAAAAAAAAAAAAAGAAATCTTTGCCTATACCAGTTATGAAAACATCCTTCTACATAATCTTTAAGAAGTATTATTTTTTTACCTTTTACATTTTGATTTATAGTCCACCAGGATTTAATTTTTATATATGGTATGAAGTCGGGATAAAATTTGTTTTATTCACATATAATCTCTAATTACAGAGTACCGTTTGTTGAAAAGACTTATTCCCATTGCTTCACAGTGTTTATTTTGTCATAGATTAAGTGCCTGCTAGGGCATGTGTATGCATGTGGAATTTTTTTCTAGCTTCTGTGTTGTTTCATGGGTCCGTTTGTCCATCCTTGCATAAATACTATACGTTCTTAATTACTGCAGCTTAAGTTTTGCTGTCTGGTAGTTTAAACCCTCCAGGTTTATTCTTCATTTTGAATATTGCCTTAGCTAGTCTTTGTATACTAAAGCAAACTACACTCCTCTTATGAATACACTTCAATGACTATTGACATTTGTATGTAACCATATAACCGCTACTCACTGAAATACAAAATACTTGCAGCATCTAAAAGGTTCCCTTCTGCAGACACATAGACCAGTGGAACTGAATCAGAGAACCCAGAAGCAAACCCACAAACTGCAGTGAACTCATTTTTGACACAGGTGTCAAAAACATACACTGGGGAAAAGATAGTCTCTTTAATAAATAGTACTGGAAAAACTGGGTATCTATATGCAAAAGAATGAAACTGGTTCCCTATCTCTCGCCATATACAAAAATCAAACCAGAATGTATTGAAGACTTAAGTCTAAGACCTCAGACTATGAAACTACTACAGGAAAACATTGGGGAAAGTCTCCAGTACATTCATTGGTCAGGGCAAAGACTTCTTGAGCAGTACCCCTAAAGCACAGGTAACCAAAGCAAATGTGGACAACTGGGATCACATCAAGTTAAAAAGCTTCTGCACAGCAAAGGATACAATCAGCAAAGGGAAGAGACAGCCCACAGAATGGGAGAAAATATTTACAAACTGCCCCTCTGACAAGGAATTAATAACCAGAATATAAGGAGCTCAAAAAACTCTATTGGAAAATATCTAATAACCTGATCAAAATATGGGCAAAAGATTGAATAGACATTTTTCAAAAGACTTACAAATGGCAGACTGGCATATGAAAATGTGCTCAACATCATTGATCATCAGAGAAATGCAGATCAAAACTACAATGTGATATCATCTCACCCTAGTTAAAATGGCTTTTATCCAAAAGACAGGCAATAACAAATGCTGGCGGGGATGTGGAGAAGAGGGAACCCTTGTACATTGTTTCTGGGAATGTAAATGTGGAGAACAGTGTGGAGGTTCAGAAAACTAAAAATAGAGTTACCATATGATCCAACAATCCACTGCTGAGTATATACCCAAAAGAAAGGAAAACTGTATGTCAAAAAGATATCTGCATTCCTACGTTTGTTGCAGCACTGTTTACAATAGCTAACACTTGGACCTAAATGTCCATCAACAGATGAATGAATAAAGTGTACATTTACTCAATAGAGTATTATTCAACTGTAAAAAAGAATAAGATCCAGTCATATGCAACAACATGGATGGAACTATTCCACTTATATTAAGTGAAATAAGCCAGGCACAGACAGACAGACATCACATGTTCTCACTTATTTGTAGGATCTAAAAATCAAATCAGTTGAACTCATGGAGTTAGAGTAGAATGATGGCTCCCAGAGGCTGGGAAGGATAGTAACAGGTTTATGGGGAGGTGGGGATGGTTAATGGATACAAAAAATACAGAAATAATGAATAAGACCTACTATTTGATAGTGCAATCGGGTGACTATAGTCAATAATACCTTAATTGTATATTTTAAAATAAAGAGTGTAATTGGATTGTTTGTAACTCAAAGGATAAATGCTTGAGGGGATGGATACCCCATTCTTCATGATGTGCTTATTTTACATTTCTGCCTGTATTAAAACATTTCATGTACCCCATAAATATATACATGTACTATGTATGTACCTACAAAATTTTAAAACAATTAAAGCAGGATGCAGTGGCTCATGCCTGTAATCCCAGCACTTTGGAAGGCTGAGGCAGGTGGATCACCTGAGGTCAGGATTTTGAGACCAGTCTGGGCAACATGGTGCAAACCCCCTCCCTACTAAATACAAACATTAGCCGGGCGTGGTGGCAGATGCCTATAATTCCTGTTACTCAGGAGGCTGAGACAGGAGAATCACTTGAATTTGGGAGGTGGAGGTTGCAGTGAGCTGACATTGTACCACTGCACTCCAGCCTGTGTGACAGGGTGAGACTCCGTCTCAAAAAAAAAAAAAGAAAACATTAAAAAGTTCCATTTCTCCCCTACCAGTCAATACCTCTCCCCAGGATAGTCATTTTTCTGACTTTTTTTTTTTTTTTTTTTTTTTTTTGAGATGGAGTTTTGCTCTTGTTGCCCAGGCTGGGGTGCAATGGCCCAATCTCTCCTCACCGCAACCTCTGCCTCCCGGGTTAAAGCAATTATCCTGCCTCAGCTTCCCGAATAGCTGGGATTACTGGCATGCACCACCATGCCTGGTTAATTTTGTATTTTTAGTAGAGATGTGGTTTCTCCATGTTGGTCAGGCTGGTCTTGAACTCCTTACCTCAAGTGATCTGCCTGCCTCAGCCTCCCAAAGTGCTGGGATTATAGGTGTGAACCACCATGCCCAGCCAACTTTTCTGACTTTTTATCGGCATTGATTAATTTTATTCTTGGACTTCATATAAATGAAATCATGTAATATGTATTTATTGGAATATGTTATTTTAATTTTTTAACTATACCTAGTGTCTGTTAGAATTAGCTATGTTGTTATGTCTCAGTAGTTTATTCTTCTTTAATGCTGTTCAGTATTACGTTATATGAATATACTACCATTCATTTTCTATTGATGACAATTGTTTTAAGTTTTGGATTATTATGAATAAAAGTACTACGAGCATTCTTATACATATCTTTTGGTAAAGAGATATACGTAGTTCTTTTGGTATATTCTTACAGGTGAAATTTCTGAATCATAGGGTAGATGTATGCCTAGTTTTAGTTAACACTGCTGAATACTTTCCAAAAATTAACTGTGAAAAATTGTAAAAATAGTTGAAGGCATAGTGTCTTGTTCTCTTTCTCCAAATAGGCTTTATGTTTGCTTTTTATTTGTTTATAGTAGGTTGCTAGTAGTACTAGCAATCCTTGATGGTATCAATCCAATGTCACACATTGAGGTGATTTGAAGATGGATTTCAGTCCTTGTAAAGACCAAGTTCCTTTGAGTTAATCCTTATTCCTACGATCCTGTCTTTTGGGGGCCCTATCCAAATTGAAGAGACTTTATAAAGACTTCCTCTTCTTAGTAGACCCTGCACTCGTGTTCTGCTTCTAGTCTGTGAGACCATAAAAATCTCAGCTCAGCTTTTCCAGTCTTTCAATTTCTTTTTTCCAGAATTAGCAGATTCTCTTAGGGAGAAAACAGCTTCAATGTCTGGTTCATCTCCCTGGCTTTGCCTTCTCCCAAATCTTGGCTTTGTCGTTCGTCACTGCTTTATTAGCTTCTCTGTGAATACAGGCAGATTTTTAAAAATAATCCAGATTTTCTTAACCTTTTTAGAATGATTGGTCTGCTTTGTGTAAATTGTCATTATAGAAGCAGAAATCTGTTTCTCGTTAATATATTTTCTGCTCTTATCCTTTCTTTCTATATTCTCCCATCCTCCTTTCCCCCCATTCTGCCTGTTTCATTATTCCAAATCTCTATTATTGGACTGATAATGCATAGTTAAGCATTACAGCTTTCTATGATGTATATTCTTTCCATTTGATACACACATTCATATTCCTGCGTATTTATTTTTCTAGATGAACTTTGAATCATTTTTGAAGGTCTAAGATAAATCTCTTTAAGCTTTAATTTTATTTTGGGAGAATTGCCATTTTTACATTTCCTTTCTTCCCGTCCAGATATGTGATATATATTGATTTATTTAAGCTTGTTTTCTTCCAGCCTGTTACTACTAATGTTTTGGGGACTATGTGTATGTGTATGTGTATATTTGCTCTACATTTCTGACTATATTTATTTTTAACTATTATATTTTTCTTTCTGCTTTTGAGAATAAGATCCTTCACCCAATTTGTTCTTTTTTCTCTTTTCTTTTTTTAAGGGAAGGTGGAGTTGCTACATAGTAAAGTGACAAAAATATGTTTATCTTATATTCAGTCATTCTACTGTACTTTCATATTGTGTCTTAAGTCTTTTCAGTGTATTTCAAATATTTATTTATGATTGGCTTAATGATCTTAATATTATTAGTTTGCAATATAACCATAACATGTGGCTTATAATACTACTGGTTCTTGGAATTTATTGACTTTTTCCCTAAGCATATAAGATAGAGATCAAATATAACATGGCTGCTTACAAGGATTTGTTCTTTTTGTGTTGGTTACATTGAAACTTTCTTGTTTTTCAAGTTTTATTTTATTTTTAATTGACATAATAATTGTGCATCTATATTGGGCATCATATGAAATTCTAATACATTTATACATTGTGTAATGATCAAATTAGGGTAATTAGCATATCTAGCACCTCAAACATTTATTGTTTCTTTTTGCTAAGACTATTCAGAGTCCTCTCTTCTAGCTATTTTGAAATATACCATACATTGTTGATAACTATAGTCACCCTACTGTGCAATAGATCATCAGCATTAGTTCATCCTATCTAACTGTAACTTTGTACTCATCCATCAATCTTTCTTCATCCCCTCTCCATCTTAACCTACCCAACCTCTGGTTATTACTGTTCTGCTCTCTACTTCTATTATATCATAGTGTTTTATTAGATTTCACCTATCAGTGAGATACTGCATTATTTTTTTCTTTCTGTGTTGTGCTTATTTTACTTAACCTAATGTCCTCTAGGTTTATGCATGTATTGCAAATGGTAAGATTTCATTCTTTTTTGTGGCTAAATAGTATTCTGCTGTGAAACTTTCTTCATCTTATTTTACCTTATGTATTTCATTATATCAAATATCACATCAAAGCTAACATGTAGTAGATTCTTAATAAGTGTCTATTACTGGGTCAATGCTGCAACTTGCCTCTCTGGCTCTTATACTAGATTAGTTTGTTGTTGCTTATTATTTAGGAAAAAATCAAGCCATGTTTTTCTCTATTCTCTTTTACCACAACAATCATTAACACAGAAGAAGACGTCTGTGACCAAAGTGGTAGGGGTTCTCCCCACCACCAAGCAAGCAATAAACTTCTTCAGCAGATACCAACTGGGTGTCCTCCAATTTAATTTTGACCCTTTCTACTTGGAGATAGTGTCAGATCCCACAGATTGAGGGGTTTAGTCCCTCATATCCTGCAGCCCCTACAGACACCAGGCCCAATTCCAGGCTGGAACTTCCTCCTGACTGGCTTGAAGTTGGGGTTTCCACGACCCCCTCTTTGACTAATTTGCTAGAGCAGCTTACGAAGCTCAGAGGAATGCTTAAACCTATGTTTACCAGTTTATTATAAAGGCTATTACAAAGAATATGGATGAAGAGATATATAGCATGAGGTTTAGTAGAAGGGGCACGGAGCTTCCATCCCTCCCTGGATGAGCCACCCTCCAGGAACATCCACATGTTAGCTATTCAGAAACAGTCTTCTTGGGTTTTTATAGAGGCATCATGACATAGGCATGATTGTTTAAACTATTGGCCATTGGTGATCAACTTGACCCTCCACCCCTCTCCCCTCCTAGAGTTTGTGGGGGTTGCTGCAAGTCCCAACACTAATCATGCTCTTGTCTTTCCAGTGACCAGCCCCATCCTGAAGCTGTCAGTCAACATTGGCATACAAAAAGACAGTATTTTGGAGGGGGATGAAGACCAAATATATATTTCATAGTATCAGATTGATAGATTCTCATGACCTTGAAATCGGTACCATCATAAATTGCTTCTCAGTACTACCTTGGACTCCTTTTACTTCTTGGAAAACTTTCTCTTTAATTTCTATCATTGATACTCTAAAAATATTCATTTATCTTAACAGGTGTCCCCTTGTTTAAACTCTAGTATTCTTAAGATGAAGAGATGATTACTTCCCATTTCACTGACCAAAATTGAGGTAATAGTAGTGATGTGCCTCAGTTTATTGCACTCTGTCCTAAAAGTAACCTACACTCTTACCCGTACTTATCTTTGCCCAGTCTTACAGGATGAAGTTTTTCTGTTCTGTTCAGTTACTCTGTTTACGGGTCTTCTTTATCTCCTCATGCCATCTCTAGGAGCTTGTTCATTAGATGTATCCTGTAAGCCCCATTTCCTTAGTGTCTTTCTTGTCGCTGCTTTCTTACCCTATATAAACATGTTGTACTTTTCCACCCTAAAAAGAAATATTTCCTGTCTTCATCCTTGTCCCTCTCTAGCAACTGTCTTATTTCTTTATTCTACTTCTCATTCAGATACCACGTATATTTTGTAAATCACTATTTTCTAGTTCTAGTAGAGTTGTTAGTGAAAAGAAAACAAGTTTGAATACAGTAATACCTGAGCTCAGGAACTGTTATCTTTGATAACATTAGCCTTTAGTCTCTGTTTTTTATCTGTAAAATAGAGGTAGTACTTACCTAGTTAGGATTGTTTAAAGGGTTTGTTTGAAGCTAATAGAAGCTTAGTCTTGACACACAGAAGATACTGTTTAAATGGTAGTAAACACTGCTGTTTCGATTACTTGTAAGTTTTTTGTTTTTAAAATATTTTCTAGTTTGTAATCATGTTTTTCAAATAGTTGAGGTTGCAGAGTAATTGACTTCAGGAAAAATATAGTGTTAGTATATGTGGAAAATTAAGAAACTGAGCTTATCCTAAGATTATGTTTAACTCATTTGATTTCTTCTTCCCTTCCCTTTCCCTTTTCTCTTTCTCCTTCCCTTCCCCTTCCCTTCCTTCTCTCTCCTTTTCCTTCCTTCCTCCCTCGCCTTCCCTTCTCCTCCCCCGCTCCCCTCCTCTCTATCTTCCTCCCTCCCTCCCTCCCTCCCTCCCTCCCTCCCTTCCTCCCTCCCTCCCTCTCTTGCTTTCTTGCTTTTTTCCAGGTCTGGTTTTGTTGCCCAGGCTGGAGTGCAGTGGCAGTCTCAGCTCACTGTGACCTCTGCCTCCCAGGCTCAAGTGATCTACCTCAGCCTCCCAAGTACCTGGGACCACAGGCACATGCCACCAGACAGCTAATTTTTTGTATATATATATATATTTTTTTTGTAGGGATGGGTTCTTGCCATGTTGCCCAGGCTGGTCTTGAACTCCTGGGCTCAAGCGACCCTCCCGGCTTGGCTTCCCAAAGTACTGGGATTATAGGAGTGAGCTACCACGCCCAGGAATTCTTTTGATTTCTAATGAAATTTTATCGTATGCTCAGGTATTTTCTAGAAGACAGGATTTTGCTTTGTGCTTAATCATTATAATTATTGTAAGGTCAGTCAAGTTTCATAGAAGCCAAACTCATATTAGTACCACTTCAGCATTTTCCCTTTTTTGTTCTTCCATTTATTGATAATGAGATTAGAAGAAGCATGATGTATTCATAGGATATATTGTGTTATTTGAGGGGTGAAGAAAAGTCTTTTTAAGCAAAAGTTGCTTATCCAGTGACCTATGATAATAACTAAGATTAGTTTAAATATTTTTAAATTACCTGTACAGACACAATTACTATAAGAGAATATAGAGGATTAAGAAATGCATAAAATACAGACCCTTTGTTTAAAAGAACATTAATTGCAATAAAAGAAGAATCAGGTATGTAACTATATAATCAGGATCCTTCCATAGGTGTCCTGGCTTTGAGGAGGTCAGACAACTATTGTATGAATCATTCACTTGGATGTTGATATTGCTGAAAATTATGACAAGTCTTAAGTTTGAGAGGAAGATTAGCCAGTTAGATCTTCAATGAAAAAGTGGTAGTGGCCATGAGTTTACGAGATTGCAATGAGAAAGGGTAAACAGTTGACAAAACCATATGGCATGAGATTTAAAAGGAGATGATTAATTTCATGGTAAGAGTCTATTGCTTCTACTTCTGTCTTTGTAAAACCTTTAAAAAAATTTTTAATGATAAAATTAGTATTGTTCAATGTATGAAAGGTAGGAAATATGTAGATATTCTGAAAAATTTAAACATTTATGTGATTAACATTTTGAGTGAGGAATTTGAACATTTTAATAAATCTTATGGAAAAATCAGCATAGAACTTTATAACAACAACAACAAAACAGTGTATTGAGAACTTTCATGGTGATATGTTTAGAGCACACACACACATATAATTTTGTCCAATTGAAAACATTTTAAAAACCTTTGTATTAGACAAATACTCATAAAGACACAAAAGTAGACAAAAGAGAATAATGAAACCCCCTATGTACTCAAAACTTAGTTCCATAATTATTAACACATGGCTAATGTTTTTTTTATCTGTATCTCCTTACTTCATCGCCTATTTTCAGATTATTTTGAAGCAAACTTCAGACATCATATCCTTTTATCTGTGGATATGGACATCTAAACTATAGGAACAGTACTATATCACATCTAAAAATGAACACTTTCTTATCAAATATCCACCCAGTTTACATTTCTCTGGTTTTTGTTTTGTTTTGTTTTTTGTTTTTGAGATGGAGTCTCAGTCTGTCTGTCGCCCAGGCTGGAGTGCAGTGGTGAGATCTCAGGTCACTGCAACCTCCACCTCCCATGTTCAAGCAATTCTGCTTCAGCCTCCCAAGTAGCTGGGATTACAGGCATGCACCACCAAGCCTGGCTATTTTTTTTTTTTTTTTTTTTTTTTTTTTTTTTGGCAGAGTCTTGCTCCTTCACCCAGGCTGGAGTGTGGGGGTATGATTTTGGTTTACTGCCACCTCCACCTCCCTGGCTCAAGTGATCCTCCTACCTCAGCCTCCTGAGTAGCTGGGACTGGAGGTGTGTGCCACTATGCTCTGCTAATTTTTGTATTTTCTGTAGAGACAGAGTTTCGCTGTGTTGCCCAGGCTGGTTTTGAACTCCTGAGCTCAAGCAATCCACATTCCTCAGACTCCCAAAGTGCTGGGATTACAGGTGTGAGCCACCGTGCCTGGCACAAGAGTTTTCTTTTGTCTTTGAGTTTCTGAAGTTTGAATATGATATGCCTAGGGATATTTTGGGGGGGCATTTATTCTGCTTGCTGTTCCCTGACCTTCCTGTATTTTGGTTTGGCATCTGACACTAATTTAAGGAAATTTGTTGTCATTATTGCTTCAGGCACTTTTGTGTGTGTGTGTGTTTTTTTTTTCCCCCAGTTCTTCTTTTTCTGATATTCTCATCATGCATATTTATAACTTTTGTTGTCATCTCAGAGGTCTTGGATATTTTTGTTGTGTTTTTTTTTTCAGTCTTTTTTTTTCTGTTTGCTTTTTAGTTTTGGAAGTTTTTGTTGTGATATCTTTAAGCTTTAAGATTCTTTCTTCAGCCATGTCCCATCTAATAGTGAGTTCCTCAAAGGCATTGTTCATTTCCATTACAGTGTTTTCAATCTATAGTATTTCTTTTTTATTTGTGAAAGTTGTCAGAATCAAAATCAAGTCATCTGTGTTAAAAACAAAAGCAAAAACAAAAAACATCAAAAAAACACCTGACAAATAGAATGGGGAAAGACTATGAGGGGAGGATTGTCACACTTGTA
Organism: Piliocolobus tephrosceles; assembly: GCF_002776525.5. Taxonomy (NCBI): domain Eukaryota; kingdom Metazoa; phylum Chordata; class Mammalia; order Primates; family Cercopithecidae; genus Piliocolobus; species Piliocolobus tephrosceles. The sequence continues at coordinate 173,875,070 of NC_045434.1, forward strand.
TGCCTGATAACAAAACTATCATAAAAGACTCTACAAAAATCTAAGTCTTACACAAAGGCCATTGCAACCTAACCCAAAAAATACTTGCATGAGCACATCTGCCCAGCAACTTCCTGTCCAACCTTGGACTGTCATCACCCTTGTTATTGATACTTGTAGCCAAGACTAATCATTTCAAAACAATTATGTAATTTTCCTCACATTCCCTTTAAAATCCTTTGTCTGCCTTTGCCTCCCTGGATGCACATATAGTTTACTATGGCACCTGTATTCCCATTTCAATGCCCTATTCCTGAATAAATATTATTTTCTTTAAAGAGCCTCTTGCTGTTTATTTAGGTTGGCAGTTTTTTTCTTAGAATTTCCGTCTCTTTCTGCTTATATTATCCAGCTGTTGGTGCATGTTGTTTCCTTTTTCCATTAGATCCCATGGCGTGTTACAGTTTTTCAAAATTCATGATACAGTAATTCCAACATTCCTGTCATATCTGACTCTGGGTCTGATGCTTGTTCAGTCTCTTCAAACTGTTTTTTTTTTTTTTTTTGCTGTTTAGTATGCCTTATGTAAGTATTTGTACTTAGTATGTACTTATTTGCTGAAAGCTATACTGAGTGAATGAAACTGTGGTAAAGAGCTTTTAGTAATGTATCGGTAAAGTGTGAGGAGACGGAGGTGTTCTACAGTCTTATGATCAGGTCACAGTCTTTTGGTGAGCCTGTGCCCCTAAATTGTGACCTTCACCGGTGCTTCTGATTTTCCCGTCTTAGTTTGGACAGGATGGCTGGAAGGAGAGGCAGTGAGTTTTTCCCTTCCCCTGTGTGGAATGCTAGATATGGTTGGAGTTGGGCATTTCCCTTCTCCCACGTGGAAGGCTAGAGGGAGCTGGACTTGGGTTTTCTTCCCAGAAGTAGAACCCCAGACCTGGCTGGAGTATTTGAGTATTTACTTTCTCTCAGATAGGTTAGGCTCTGATATGAGCCCAGTTGATTAGGCTGTAGAAAAAGAATCCTGAGGTCAGGTCTTTTTAAGAATGGAATGCTCTGACATACTTCAAAACGGTTTCTTTTCTCTTCTCCCTGCTGGTGGAAATATGAGGGGATTTTTCTCCAGTATTTATAGTGAGGACCTAGTAGAACTCCAGGAAGTAAAACTTAACAAAAACTTGAGAGCCCAATGATTGGCTATCTCAGGAGTTTTATCTCTTGCACTTGTCCCCACTGAGCCTCCAGCAACTCTTCACTTAGAGTTCAGGCGACCCATGCAGAGTTTCACTAGTGATGCTGGAAGTGCGCTAAGGAAGTGGAGGAAAGTCATGACACTACAAGACAAAGTTGAATGGCTTGATATGTACCATACATAGAGGGCCGCAGCTGAGGTTGCATTCCATTTCAAACAGACAATTTATCTTGTAAGCAGACAATATAAACTTATGGTATCAATAAATATGGTACCATAAATGTGTTTTCTCATCCTTAGGATTTTCTTAATAACATTTTCTTTTCTCTAGCTTACTTTATTGAAAGAATACAGTATATAATACATATAGCATAAAATATATGCTAATCAACTATGTTCCTAGTAACGCTTCTGGTCAACAGTAGGCTATGAAGATTTTGGGAAGGAAAAAATTATACATGGATTTTTAATGAGGCATGTGTTGGTGCCCCTAACGCTCAAGTTGTTCAAGAGTCAATGTACCTCACTGTACTCACCACTCTACTTAAGAAATAGACATAATTTATATTTATAAAAGTATACATTAGGCTGGGCACGGTGGCTCACACCTGTAATCCCAGCACTTTGGAAGGCTGAGGTGGGTGGATCACAAGGTCAGGAGATTGAGACTATCCTGGCCAACATGGTGAAACCCTGTCTCTACTGAAATACAAAAAAAAAAAAAAAAAGGTAGCCAGGTGTGGTTGGTGGTGCGTGTCTGTAGTCCCAGCTACTTAGGAGGCTGAGGCAAGGGAATTGCTTGAGTCCGGGAGGCGGAGGTTGCAGTGAACCAAGATTGTGCCACTGCACTCCAGCCTGGTGACAGAGCGAGACACTGTCTCTAAAAAAAAGATGTGTACATTATATATGAATACATAAGCATATATATAGTCTACCTAGTGATTACTTTGGCTTTTAGACACTCCCATGATAAATTAAGTAATTTTTTGTTATTAATTTATTTAAGGAAATTTTTCTTTAAACTTTTAGATGATACAGCAGTGTTCGAGTTGATACAGCTAGTTCCACCAGGTAATATATATTTATGTAATATATATAATATAATATATCATAAAGTGATGTAATATATGATATAATGTATTACATATTGATTATACTATATTATTTGATAAGGATATAATATAGTGTATTATATACTGATACAGTAAATTGACTTGGGAACTCATGTCAGTGACATGTTTTTTTACTTTAAAATCTCATCTTTCCAGGCCGGGCACGGTGGCTCATGCCTGTAATCCCAGCACTTTGGGAGGCTGAGGCAGGCGGATCACCCGAGGTCAGGAGTTCGAGAGCAGTCTCACCAACATGGTGAAACCCCGTCTCTACTAAAAATACAAAAATTATCTGGGTGTGGTGGTGGGCATCTGTAATCCCAACTACTCGGGAGGCTGAGAGAGGAGAATCACTTGAACCTGGGAGGCAGAGTTTGCATTGAGCCAGGATCATGCCATTACACTCCAGCCTGGGTGACAGAGTGAGACTCTCTCAAAAAAAAAAAAAAAAAAAAAATCTCATCTTTCCTCCTCTTCCCAAGTTAAGAACAGTGTAAAGTTTCTATTGTTGATCTACTATGTGTAAAATGTCAGTAGACCAAAATAATATATACAGAAAGATTGTCATAAATGTCACTTTAATACATTATTCTAAAATTGAATAGTAGTAATTGAAAATGGAAAATAACTTATCATTCTAAAATATTTTGTGACAGTCATAAAAACTGACTTTAAGTTTTTGTGATTTTTCTAAAACTGTATATTTTTATTGATAAAATAGTTAATTATCATTGTTTTTGTGTGTTGCCTATTATTAGGGAAGGGAAGAGAATAAAACCTTACTGACGTAGTAATGTTACAGTTCCCTGGAGAAGGCAGAGTTAAAATATAGAGGATAGTTTCATTTCATTTCTGATATTGATTTCTGTGATTATAGATGACATCTATATTAATCAAATTTTTTTAATGTGAAAAATGGAGTGCTGGCTGGGTGTGGTGGCTCACGCTTGTAATCCCAGCACTTTGTGGGACCAAGGTGGGCAGATCACGAGGTCAGGAGATTGAGACCATCCTGGCCAACATGTTGAAACCCCGTCTCTACTAAAAATACATAGCTGGGCGTGGTGGTGCACGCCTGTAGTCCTAGCTACTCAGGAGGCTGAGGCAGGAGAATCACTTGAACCCAGGGTGGGGTGGAGGTTGCAGTGAGCTGAGATGGCGCCATTGCACTCCAGCCTGGGCAAAAAGACTGAAACTCCATCTCTAAATAAATAAATAAATAAATACAAACAAACAAACCAATGTGGAGATGGTAACTGACATATAAATGTTGGACCAACTTCATATTTTTGTAGTATGTTTCTGAAAAAGGAAAATGTGTTAATATTTTTAACATATCTTTATTTTAATTTTCCTTTCATAGAAAATAAACATGACCCAAAACAGGTATTTCAATAAGGCATCAGGCAGTAGATACATGATACTTGATGATTTTGCTTCTAAATAGAGTATTTTGTTATAATTTGAATCATAGGATATCTTTCTTGTAGTGGGTGAAACACTGTCTACATATGATGAAAATACACGGGATTTCATGTTTCCGGGTCCAAACCAAATGTCTGGACATCATGATTCAAACCGCCAGGTTACCATGAGGAGGATTTCTGGCCTTCGAGTAAGTGCTTGCAATTTTCTGAATCAGTTTTTGATGGAAAATCATTGTCAGAAACCACCGCATAGCGCTCGTCATCTTAAATGTGAAGAACAAATTCAAAGTGTAATTTAGTTTACTTCTTGTTTTATAGTTTAAATCTTAATTGTTTTAGATTTCAATGTTACTTAAACATATAAAGATATTTCTTTATAGCAATGTAAAAATGGACTAATACAGTAAATTGGTTACTTAAACATATTAAAATCTAAATGAAAATAATTTAATAAAAAAAGTGCCATTCAAAATTTTTAAAATTTTAATTGACATTCTTCAGATCTGTGTCATCCCCTTCTCTCCCCATCCCCATCCCATCTCTGTCTCTCTGTCTCTTTCTTCTCTTTATTTTTTTCTCTAAGAAATGATAACAAACATTTGAAAAGATACTCAAACTCATTAGTATTCAGAGAAATCCAAGTTAAAACAACCATATGATTTCATTTATATAGCTATAAGATTGGGAAAATTTAATAAATCTGATAAAAGTGAAAGAATTAGAATCTTTTATATGCTGCTATACCATGTGATATGGTTAGGCTCTGTGTCCCCACCCAAATCTCATATTGAATTTTAATCCCTGTAATCCTCTTGTGTCAAGGGTGGGACCTAGTGAGAGGTGATTGGATCATGGGGGTGGTTTCCCTCATGCTGTTCTCATGATAGCAAATGAGTTCTCACGAAATCTGATAGTTTTATAAGTGTTTGACATTTCCTGCGGCACATACATTTTCTCTCTCACCTGCTGCCATGTAAGATGATGTGCCTCTTCCCCTTCCACCATGATTGTAAGTTTCCTGAGGCCTTCCCAGTCATGCAAAACTGTGAGTCAGTTAAACCTCTTTCCTTATAAATTACCCAGTCTCAGATATTTCTTGATAGCAATATGACAATGGATTAATAGAGTAGATTGGTACCGAGGTAGTGGGACATTGCTATAAGATACCTGAGAATGTGGAAGTGAATTTGGAACTGGGTAATGGGCAGATGGAGGAACAGTTTGGAGAGCTCAGAAGACAGGTAGATGTGGGAAAGTTTGGAACTTCCTAGAGACTTGTTGAATGGCTTTGACCAAAATGCTGTTAGTGATATAGACAATGAAGTCCAGACAGGGGTTGTCTCAGATGAAGATGAGAAATTTGTTGGGAACTGGAATAAGGGTGACTCTTTCTATGCTTTAGCAAAGAGACCGGCAGCATTTTGCCCCTGCTGTAGAGATTTGTGGAACTTTGAACTTGAGAGAGATGATTTAGGGTATCTGGTGGAAGAAATTTCTAAGCAGCAAAGCATTCAATAGGTGACTTGGGTGCTGTTAAAGGCATTCAGTTTCAAAAGGGAAATAGAACATAAAAGTTTGGAAAATTTGCAGCCTGACAATGGGATAGAAAAGAAAATTCGATTTTCTGAGTAGAAATTCAAGCCAGCTGTAGAAATTTGCACAAATAACAAGGAGCTGAATGTTAATCACCAAGACAATGGGGAAAATGTCTCCAGAGCATGTCAGAGACTTTTGTGGCAGCCCTTCCCATCACAGGCCTTGAGACCTAGGAGGAAAAAGTGGTTTTGTGGGCCAGGCCCAGGGTCCCTGTGCTGTGTGCAGCCTAGGGACTTGGTGCCCTGTGTCTCAGCCATTCCAGCCATGGCTGAAAGCAGTTAACATAGAGCTCGGGCCGTGGCTTTAGAGGGTGCAGGCCTTTAGAGGGTGGTGTTGAGCCTGTGAGTGCACAGAAATCAAGAATTGAGGTTTGGGAACTTCTGCTTAGATTTCAGAAGATGTGTGGAAACGCCTGGATGCCTAGGCAGGAATTTGCTGCAGGGGCAAGGTGCTCATGGAGAACCTCTGCTAGGGCAGCCTGGAAGGGAAATGTGGGGTCAGAGCCTCCACACAGAGTCCCTGGGGCACTGCCTAGAGGAGCTGTGAGAAGAGGGCCACCGTCCCCCAGATCCCAGAATGGTAGATCTACCGACAGCTTGCACCATGCACCTGGAAAAGCTGCAGACACTCAGTGCCAACCAGTACAGGCAGCCAATAGAGAGGCTGTACCCTGCAAAACCACGGGGCGGAGCTGCCCAAAACCATGGGAACCCACCTCTTATATCAGCAGGACCTGGATGTGAGATATGGAGTCAAAGGAGATCATTTTGGAGCTTTAAGATTTGATTGCCCTGCTGGATTTTGGACTTGCATGGGGCCTGTAGCCCCTTTGTTTTGGTCAATTTCTCCCATTCGGAATTGTTGTATTTAATCAATGCCTATACCCCCATTGTATCTAGGAAGTAACTAACTTGCTTTTGATTTTACAGGCTCATAAGTGGGAGGGACTTGCCTTGTCTCAATGAAACTTTGGACTGTGGCCTTTTGAGTTAATGCTGAAATGAGTTAAGACTTTGGGGGACTGTTGGGAAGGCATGATTGGTTTTGAAATGTGAAGATATGAGATTTGGGAGGGTCCAGGGACTGAATGATGTGGTGTGGTTCTGTGTCCCTACCCAGATCTCATCTTGCAGCTCCCATAATTCTCACGTGTTATGGGAGGGACCCAGTGGGAGGTGATTGAATCATGGGGATGGGTCTTTCCCATGCTGTCCTCATGATAGTGAATGGGTCTCATGAGATCTGATGGTTTAACAAACGGGAATTTCTCTGCACAAGCTCTCTCTTTGCCTGCCACCATCCATATAAGATGTGACTTGCTCCTCCCTACATTCCACCGTGTAGAACTGTAAGTCCAGTAAACTAAACCTCTTTCTTTTATAAGTTGCCCATTCTCAGGTATATCTTTATCAGTACCGTTAGAAATGAACTAATACAGTATCTGTCTTAAAGATGTATTATCTCTGATATACTAAGAGCCTTCTTAAGAATGTTTACCTGTTTGTTCATAATAGTGAAAAATGGAAATAATTGATATGTTAGTAGGAATTTAGATAGATTAGTTGTAAAACATTTATGTAATGGAAGTACATATTCATATACCTAAAATTAAAAGCTGCATCAAATGACAGCTTACTCTCTATCCTTTACTATAATTTCTTTCAAGTTCTGTGGATGATTTGCAAATATTTTATTGCTGAAAGTAAGTCTTCCATGCAGAGAAACTGAGAGAAGCCCATGCCATTTCAAAAGAGTTTAAGCAAAAATTGTCCAGCTTGAAATTATTTGGATAGACCTTTAAAACTAATTTTGTAAAATACTAGAGTAGTCTGAATAAGGAGAGTGTTGATATATGAACAAATATAGTGAACCTAAGTAGTATCTCCTATAGATTTATGATATGCCCTATTCCAAGAAAAAGCAGCTTCATCTTAATGAAAGTATAAAAGTTGACTAAATAGCAAGTCTATAAAACTATACTTTATTTGAGGATATTTCAATGTCCATTAGCGAGCTTCTGTACTATGAACGTCTTCAAAGAGTATTTCAAGATCTGTGTGGAAACATACTATGAACAAATAATCACATTTTAAAGTTGTGGTCTCTTTAATGTAATTTAAAATTCTGTATTATACCAATATGGTAATATAAACTCAAGAGTATGGAGCATTAACAGGGATTTACTTTTCATCATTTAATTTGAGTTACTTTTGCATTTATTTGGAAGATGATGGATTATTAAAACAAAAATATATAAAAATTAGGACTTTTAGGAATAGCAGTTTGAAGAGATTGAGAGTTCTTATAAAACTAGACAAAATTTTCACAAACAACAAATTCAGGATACTGGAAACTGACAAAGTAAGACAAATGAAGAAGTTTTCATGCTTGAAAAACTGCTAAAGCTTTGGGAAAAACTGGCGAGAGTACTAACATTCTTGCCTGGGGTGCTCTTATATTCTGTTTGGTAAGTGAGAACTAGAGTTTATCTATTCTGGAGCTAGGTGCAAAAATCAGCAGCTTAGCTACCAGGGGAACAGAATCAGTTTTGGGCAGTGGCACAAATAGTCTTTGCCAGCTAACTGTAGTGCATTCAGTTGGAGCAGATGAAGAAACCCCACAGCTTTGCTAGGCAGAGCTCTAACTGGGGCAAGGATTACCTGCCAGAAAGTTGACAGGGAGGTCCTGGGAGTAAGGTAACAATAAAGGGCTGAGATAAACTCTCCACCTATTCTTGGCTGACTGTGAAACTGCCTGTCAAGGGGAGACAGTGAAAGTCCAGCCAAAAGTGAAAGCCAAGGGAGACTGGAATCCTGGCTGCAATTTTGAATGATTTCCTGATCTACACACAGGTCATCAGTAGAGGGTAGGACTCCTGTGGGTTCATTGCATGACCACTTACCTATGCATATGCAGGTGAGATTCCTAGAAAGAATCAAAGAATAAAAATACATAGAACATATATAAACTGAACATCAAATTGGCAGTTCTAAATCTAGCCATATCTATCATTATATTTAAATACGAATAGGAAAAATGCTTCAATCAGTAGTTTGTTGCCCTGGCAGAAAACAGTGCACTCCTTCTGGGAATTCATGTGATTCTGTATAATCATCTGTAAGTCCCAGGCTATTCTCCTGAAGCCTTTACTATGGCAAGGATTCAGACAACTTTTGGGATTAAATTCTGGCACTTTCATGGATAAACTGAATAACCTTTGGCAAAGCACCATAACATGGAGATATCATGGGGTTTTTGGGTGGATTAGTGTAAACTTGTAAATGGTTATAGCAGTGTCTGGCAAGTAAACACTCAATAAATGTTAGTGATAGGATGATAGCCATGAATATCATGATGGTGATGATGGAGTAGTGATGATGATAATATCTCCTGTTCTAGATTGTGAACTCCATAAAAACAGAATCTTTGACTTTCTCATATTTGAATTTAACGCTTAACACAGTACCTTGCCTGGAGTAGGTACTTAATACATGTCTCTTGATTAAATTGAATGAAAGAATTGCATCTTGTTGTAGACTTCATAGATGAACTGACATTTCAAATGGTGTGATGATTAATTTTATGTGTCAGTTTGGCTAGGTTATGGTGCCCAGTTATTTGATCAAACACAAGTCTAGATGTTATTCTAAGGAGTATTTGGTAGTTGTGATTAATATTTATAATCACTTGACTTTAAATAAAGGAGATAACTTTCAAGATTACTTTGGCAATTTGAGTGGGCCTCATCTAATAAATTGAAGACCTGAGGAGGAAAAGCTGAGGTTTACTGATGAACAAGGGATTCTTTTGTTTTGTTTTGTTTTGTTTTTGAGTCAGGGTCTTTCTTTGTCACCCAGGCTGGAGTGCAGTTGCAAGATCATGGCTTACTGCAGCCTTGACCTCCTGGGCTCAAACAGTTTCTCACAATCAGAAGACATATGACCTAGAGAGAAAAGTTATCTGCCTCACACATGCCCAAGGTACACATGTGCAGCAGGGACAGGACAATCACTATAGACACAATATAAATATATTCGTATTTATATTTAAATACGAATAGGAAAAATGCTTCAATCAGTAGTTTGTTGCCCTGGCAGAAAGCAATGCACTCCTTCTGGGAATTCTTGTTTGGTAAGTGAGAACTAGTTTATCTAAGTTCTCAAATAACTGGGCACCATAATCTAGCCAAATTGACACATAAAATTAATCATCACACCATTTGAAATGTCAGTTCATCTATGAAGTCTACAACAAGATGCAATTCATTCATTAATTTAATCAAGAGACATGTATTAAGTACCTACTCCAGGCAAGGTACTGTGTTAAGAGTTAAATTCAAACTCTTGTGGCATTGTTTTCTGCCAGGGCAACAAACTACTGATTGAAGCATTTTTCCTATTCATATTTAAATATAAATACGAATATATTTATGTTGTGTCTATAGTGATTGTCCTGTCCCTGCTGCACATGTGCACCTTGGGCGTGTGTGAGGCAGATAACTTTTCTCTTTAGGTCATATGTCTTCTGATTGTGAGAAACTGTATTTTAGGAGCTGTACATAAAGAACTACACCTCAGCAGCCTTATCTATACCAGGATTTTATTTAGATGCCAACATCCTGGATTTCAGGCTGAATTTGTACAAGGATGAGATTTTAATTCCTTTCTTTTCTTTTTTTTTTTTTTGGTAGAGCATGAATGTATTTTGCATGTGAGAGGAATGTAAATTATTTGTGGTCAGAAAGCAGACTGGTGGTTTTAAACCTGTGCACAAAATTTTTGCTACTCCTTCATTGAAAAGGTAGCATAACTACTCTGTCCTTGAGTTTGGATTATACTTAGTGAGTCTAATGAATAGAATGTGGTAGGGGTGACAGTGTTAGATTCTGAGACTACATCATTGTGGCTTCCTTCTTGCTTTGCTCCTGGATCATCCACTTTGATTAACTAGAGCCACATCATGAGGACACTCAGTAGCCCTTTGGAGAGGTTTATGAGTTGCTGAATGTTCTTGCCAAAAGCTAGAAAGGAACTGAGGCTTCCAGCCAACATCCCTGTGAATGAACCTTCTTGAGAAGCAGATTCTCAAGCTCCAGTCTTCAGTTGACTGCAGCCTAAATTACATCTTGACCACAATTTCATGAGAAATTTCAACACAGAAACACATAGCTCAACCTTTCTCAGATTTCTGACCCATAGAAATTATGTGAGATAATAAATGTATACTGATGCTTTAAACCACTAAGTTTCAAGGTAATTTGTTTTGTAGTACTAGGTAATTAACAAGTAGATATATATAGTGGATATCACTATGAAGATATGTTTGCAGAAGAACACACATTGAAAAATGTAGCCTAACTACTCTTCTTGAGTGTAGACTGTAGTGATTCTAATGCATATAGAATGTGGTAAGAATGACAGTGTTAGATTTTCAAGACTACATCAGTTCAGTCAATTGTTAGGCAACTCCAATTTACCTTTTCTTTTAATATGTATGATGTTTTTAAACTTAGCTGGTCACAGACTTGATTTGTCGAGGCCAAATGTAGGTATTGAATCACAATTGCTTTTGCAGTGACCTAATACTTTGGTCAGTGTCTGATTTTTACTGTATTAGAATGAAACTGCCCTGTCCATAGACTGTATTCTTTAATGTTTTGGTGAATGCGTAATTGTGTGCTTCCAAATATTTTCACAGATACTTTGTGACTGTCCTTTTGAATTTTACCAGTTATCTCTATTTATTTCAAACAGTGTTCAAGGTGGTGATTGAAATGTTAGAAATATAAGCCACGTTCATTTCTAGATATGAATGTAAGATACATTTAAAAAAAAAATGTTGGCAGAATTAGTAGAGACTTATCTTTTCTATTTTCAAGAAGTATATGCCCAGAAGCTGGGTTTTTTGTTTTTGTGTTTTTAAAATTTTAATGGACAGGCCATACCCAGTGGCTCATGCCTGTAATTCCAGTACTTTGGGAGGCTGAGGCTGGAGGACTGCTTGAGGCCAGGAGTTTGACACCAGCCTGCGTGACATAGTGAGATCCTGTATCTACAAAATAATGAAAAAATTAGCTGAATGCGGTGGTGTGTCCTGTAGTCCTAGCTGCTTGGAAGGCTGAGGGGAAAGGATCACTTAAGTCCAAGAGTTAGAGTCTGCAGTGAGCTATGATGGCACCACTATACTCCAGAGACCTTGTCTCTAAGAAAAAAAATTAATTGAGAAATACAAATTGTATATATTTATGATATACAACATGATGTTTGATGTATGTATACATTGTGCAATGGCTAAATCAAGCTAACATTTGTTTCTTGACTATATAGTTGAATATATCTTAAGTTGTAAAAGTAAAAAGCTGAAATTTATTAAGTATGTTTATATTAAGTATGACTATAAGATGTCATAGTTTAAAAATTTTAAACAATTTGACAGGGAAATACTTAAAAATGAAAAAATAGACTAATTATTTTATAAAAGTAATATAATCACTCATAATGGAATCATCAGCAGAGACACTGTTAGTTGCTAACATTTAGCCATTACTATGTTGTCTTTATCTTTAATAAAAAGTTCAAACTAACAGTGAAACAGCTGAACTTTGACAGGTGTTTGTTACTTCAGGTCATATTCTTGTCATTAATAATTGTTTCTATTTAAATGGAAATGTCTAATAATACCCTCTTTTTTCTTCTCAGGGAAGTTCTCCAAAGCTGGAATTTTCTACAACTTCAGTGATTACTGAATGTCTGATAAGTTCAAGGAAATGCCGCACTCAGGTTAAAATTATTTATATAAAGTATTTAATGGTTTAATTTATTTGGTCATATTTGTGGCCTTTTGGCAAGTGTTATTTATTTCGGCCGCAGCTCTTTTCACTTTTTGGGGCGTCAATTTTTAGTTGAAGTAAAACAATATAGGTATTTAACAGTTTGGTTACATCTTAGTAAATGTGAAAATGAAAAGCTTGGTATGTATGATAGAGGATGTTATCATGTGATTATTATTACTACTGTTTTTTTACTTCTTGGACTTTTTGATTTTAGTGCACAGAAATCAAGCTGCCATAAAGATGTTAGGATCAAGTAGTCTTACAGAGATCTAGGCTTCTTGAAATGTTATGGAAGTTACAGGTTACTGCCAAAAGTTCAAAGGATACCTTTTTTAGCAGATGTTACCAGAGTTATCAGACTGGGATACTGGTGTTTAGTAAGTATGGTTTCTTGACTGTCTCTGATTTCTTGAGGGACTGTTGCTCAGTTTGGTGGCCATACTGGTACTGCCAGATCAAGAGAATCTTGAACATTCCGGCCTAAGGATCATCTATGTCTTTGAAAACAGCCTTTAGTAAGCTGAGATATCTGGATCTAATATTCCATTTGTCTGACTTCTTATTTTTCCTTTTTTTATATTTTTGAGACAGGGTCTCACTCTCTTGCCCAGGGTGGAGTGCAGTGGCATGCAGCTTTGATTTACCAGGCTTAAGCGATCCTTCTGCATCAGTCCCGTTAGTAGCTGGGACTTTAGGTGCATGCCACCATATGCGGCTAACTTTTGTATTTTTTTGAGATAGAATTTGCCATGCTGCCCAGGCTGGTCTTGAACTCCGGGGCTCAAGCAATCTGTCCACCTTGGCCTCCCAGAATGCTGGGATTACAGGTGTGCACTAACCAGGGTGGCTTACTTCCTTGTCCACAGGTTATCTAATAATGTCCAAATATCACTCATGTGCAGTTGCACTGTGATTGGGTAACAGTGACCTATCTATGATGAAGAGCCGATAATATGTATAGCCCAGAGGGCTCAAAAAGGGCAGAACTGGGCTTATCATGGAAGGAGTGGATTGTTCATTTACTGCATTATCAGTATTCAAGTAAATTTGCTGAGGATGATAACTGTGACTTAAGCCAAGAAAGGTAAAATATAGAATTATTGAGGGGAACATTCTTATTTTATTTAGAAAGATATTTAATAATTCAGAGTCAGGCTGTAGTTATTTATCTTTTAGATGCAAGCTGAAACACAGCTTTTAGAAGTCTAAAAACCTATGGTTGCCAAATGCAGAGATATGTTATTGACTTGTTTTAGAGATGTGCACTGTGCACATTGTAAATGGTTAGAAATGCTTTGCCTGGACTCAGATAGTTTTTTTCCATCACACTGGAGTATGTTCTTCCAATAGATGGATAGAGAAGTATTTTTTTCTTTTTAACATTTTGTTTGAAATATAGCATACACATAGAAAAGTACATACATTCTAAGGGTACAGCTTGGTGAAAGCCGTTTCTAAATGTAAAGCCATTACCCATTTGTAGTTTAATTGTACTTATGAACTAACATTTCCATCTGTAAACTTTTGACAAGACTTTTCCGTTTTATTTTATTTTATTTTTTGACTTGGGATCTTTATTGAACACAGATATGAGAGAAAAGGCATTGGTGTCATTATTTAAGGAAATATGTTTTCTTTAAATATTCTTTCCAGAAACAGTTTTGGGTTCGAGTTCCTCATAAGGCTGCTGTAAAAATTAGGGAATATATGCAATATGTCTGGCATGTAACATTATTATTTAGAATATTGCAGCTGTTACTAATGATATATTTTTTAAAGAAATTAAGACAGGGGAGATACAGAGAACAGTAGTTGAAATATGACATAGAAAAAAATTACCTGGTAGGCACAACACAATATTCACTTTTACATTAAAATTCTGAATGTTAACAGCCTTTGATTGTATTTAAGAAGGTGATAAGTCTACTTTTTAAAGTGAATGTTCATTACAATTAAAGTTTTAATAGCGGTAAAGCAGCATTTTTAGTTTCAAAGACAATAATACAAACTATTTTTACTTTTGAGAGGAGTGAAACTGTAAAAACATGTTTAGGTTTATAAAAATACTTGTAATGATCTTTATTCCTTTTGGCACTTTATTTTCAAATTGGATGTTTTGTCACCAATTGAATGGACTGAAAAATTAAGCATATTACTATGAATTTTCTGGAATAAAACTAGTTTTCATTTCTACTCATTGTTTTTACCTACTGCAAAGTGAAATTCATTATTAAGTAGTTAAATATCAGTAGTAACTTTATGAATATAAATTTGTTAATCTGCTGTATCACATAGCTTTGGTTGTATTACAGACCTCACTAACTTAGTGGCTTAAAACAGCAAATGTTTCTCACAGTTCTGTGGATCTACTGGTTGATTTTTTTAGTCTAGAATGGTTGGCTAGGGATGAATGGTTTAGGATGGCTTTACTCACATGTCTGACAGTGGCAGATGTTTTGCCCAGGGAAGGATCTTAAATTTCTGGTGTTGAACTTGATTTCAGCTGGGATGAGATAGTCCCATCATCTATCAGGGTAAGAATTCCAGCTCATTCATGTGGTGGCAGGAAGGTTTTTAGGAATAAGAGAGGATAAGCACTTTTCAAGTCTCTCTCCTTGTGCTACATGTGCTATTTTCCTGTTGTCCAAAGCAAGTCACATGGTCAATCCATTTTATAAATGGTATAACACAGTCACTTTTTAAAAGTTTTACTAGGCATGGACAGGATCCATTAAGGAATAACTAGGTTACACAGCATGCATTTGTAGTAAATACTGCGTAATTTATAACTTTCTCTAGCAGTATGCAGTATTAAAAGCTTTAATAAAGAAGATGAGGTTAATTAAGGTTTGATATAATCAGAGGTAAATATATAAGAAGGAACTTTACAGCATTGCTGAAATGGCTGATGATGAGTTTAGTTGGATATGGAGGTAAGAGATACTAAAAATGTATAAAGAACTTGGGGGAAGAGTTCTAGGGACTGAGGAGGTGAGAAGGGTAAGTAACAGATTCAGTGAGTAAGAAGTAAGTTGAAGAAAAGAGGTTTTGGTCAGCAAGGAATTTTAAGAATTGGGATGCAAGGGATCTCATATTTAGGAAATTCAAGATGGAGTAGAATTAGATAATTAAAGCTGAAAAACAGAAACTCATGATTCCAAGGTCTTAGAAAGATTCATTGCTTGAATGTTTTAGTAAACTCAAAGATCATTTTTAGTGCTAACATTCCTTGCTTCTGTAAGTCTGTGATGTCATAGGGATGGGTGAAATGGATATGGTAGAAAAATTCTGAATCACTTTTTGAAATCATTGAACAAGGTGGAGAAGGTCCAGAAGCATACCATGAAATATAGAAGAAGGAAAGATGAAGTGATCTGATGCAACTGGTCTGCATGAAATGCATAGACTGTTGCCCCAGCTGAAACTTACTTTTCCAATTAGGAAAATTAATTTTCTTTCCTGTGTATCCACTTAAAAAATTTGACTCTTCCTCATCCTATTCACATTTGTATTTTATTCACTTAGTTACCCTTAGCAAGTAGAGAGGTGTTGAGGAAGTAGAGCAGGAGGTAGGATTGGTGGCTTTTAAAAGTGATTAAAGTTAGGAAGACATTTAAAAATTCTCAGCAGTCCATTTTCTTGAATTAAAAAGCTTCTTATAACTCTGGATAGAGTATCAAATATTATATTACTTGCTTAGAATCCAACTATTAAGGCATTTATAAGGCAGAGATTATTTGAATAAGATGTTATTCTAACAGTAAAAAAGTTAGAATTATCAAATTTTAGCCTCAAAATTTTTAGACTGCTAACCAGTTTTACTAGAAGATAAAATATATTACTAAGTTTATAATGTTTTTTATGTTTCTAATTTTATAAAAATATGGGACCAGAATTAAGATGGTATGTTTATCTGTCATTGTGAGGTTACAGCTTGGAAGGGAGCTTAAAAGTATGTATTGCAATCCAAATAACACATTTCATTAAAATATGTATAGAGTTCTTTATATTTTTGTGTTGTACATATATATATATAATTATAGCAGAAGAGATGAAACTTATTTTTATAGTTTTATCTTTAAAGATTTTGTAATCAACTAATTTGGCATGTATTTTTAACATTACTAGACATAGTTCTCTTATATAGCCAATTACATGAATATTTAAATATATTTGATAACCAATGTTTGTACTTTTTTAGTATGCTGAAAAATAATTTTTTTGACTTTGTTTCTTAAAGTTTTCAAGTGATTAAGTATTGGGCTTTAATTTTTATAAAGTCCTTGTTAGTTGGACTTAAGGAAGTTTGAGACAATGTACTTTAATAACTACTGCAGAAAGAGTTATCTAGGAGAATGTGGATTTGACTTATCCCAGGATCAGCACAGATAGGAAGGACTGATCTAGTTGGCTTTGATAGATTTCATGTGTCTTATTTAAATTACTTTTTAAGTTTTTTCCCACCAATAGGAATTTTAAAAATCCCCTTTGACCAAGTTAATTTTTATTTTTTATGTTTAGGATAAATTTATTTACCATTTGGCTCCAGTTGAAAAATCACATGGCAGACTGCAAAACAGAACATCAAGATCACAAAAGAAAAAATCCAAGTCACCTGAGAGAAGTAAATACTGTATAAATGCAAAAAACTACGAACAGCCTACAATTTCTTCAAAATCACACTCTCCATCTCCCTACACAAAAAGACGCATGTGTGAGCTATCTGAAGACACCAGGCGGCGGCTGGCCCATTTAAATCTGGGACCCTATGAGTTCAAAAAAGAAACAGATAAACCTCCATTTGTGATTAGACATGTATGTGTTCTCTTAAGTATTTCTATTTGAAACTGATCAGTTTTTCCCCCCCAAAGAAGTTATTCTGAAATATCTTTCAACTTCTAGCTTATATTAATACTTTTCTTTCCTGACTGCTACCCTGGCAGTCTAAGATGGGAAATTAATTTAGAATGAAAGAACTTGCATTTTTTCAGTCTTCAGACCTGACAGAGATCAAGCTGTGTTATGAATGCCATGTTAAATCTCTCAGTACCGGTTTCCTTTCTTCTACAGTACATATCATCGTAACTCTACCAACTGAACTTGGTTGTAATTGACATTAGTACTAAAATGGCAGAGTAGGGCTTTAAAAGAGAACCAAATATTCTCTATGAAAAGGAAGACCCTCCTTTTTCAAGTTTTAAAATTAAAATGGAAAGTAAGTTTCCTTTCAAATTACATCCCTTGGGTAAGCTTTGTATAATGGATCTTCAAAGCAAATTATTGTTTGATGGTTATGAGAAGGCCTTTGAAAATGCAAAAAGTTCATTTAAGGGTAACCTAGTTCTCATCTTTCTGTACTGAATTGTGCTTTTGATATAGTTGAAATTTAGAGTCTTGTGTTCATGTGATTATCAAATAGATTTTGGCTAAATTTAAGGGTTTGTAATCAGAATGTTTAGTAAAGGACTCCCTCAGAATCTTCATAGTTTTCTGAACTTTTATAAAGTATTTTTACCTTAAAAGCAATTCTTCACTGAACGCTTTCAAACTAATAAAAATATGAATTAATATTTTATATATATATATATATATATATATATAAAATACTAAACCTCAAGATTTAAGTGCTGATAGAAGCAAAATAACTTTTGGGGATATCTATAAAAATATTTCTGACTAATTTCTTTAATTCATTTTTTCTAAATTTTAAAATGAATTCATCCAACATGAAAATATGCCCCATTCGGTGGTCTAATAACTTTTTGAACATACACAATCTGAAAGTTCAGATTTTCTTTATGATACCTGTTTTTATGATAAAAAACAATTTAAATGTTATCTTAAGCAATGTTTCATTCCACCTATATTTTGACTGAGTCCTTTTTTTAACTCTTAAGTAATAGATAGTTTCATTATAAATGAAAATTTATAATATAATGGATGCTTTTAAGTGGCAATATTTTATTGAGGTTATTGTGACTACTTTTCTCATTTCTACAGAATTTGATTTTAACTTTTGGTCACTTTTTTGTTGTTTGACCAATATTCAGTTTTAGAATGCCTTTAATTTTAAATCTTCCCATAATTACAAATTAAATCGAAAAGAAAGGATATACTATATTTTCATCTGAAGGAATAGTAACATTTTAATTAAAATGCTTATGTACAAAAATAAACTGAAATACTTTAGGGGTGAGCTACATTAAAATTGTTTGGAAAAATAACTGCTTTTGTTTAAATGTTTATTTTATTATTACTTTTTATGTCAATGTTTAGAGTGGAATAATTCTAATATTGCTTGATACAAAGTATGAAATTTGTATTTAAATGGTTTCCCTCCCTAGCTTTTCAATAAGCAGAAATGCCTACTCCTAAGTCTATACTTAGAACTTTGCTTACATTATTAAATAGGAAAGTGAATTTTCCAATTGTATTTGTAAACATAGAGTTTTTTTTTTTCTCCATATCTATTCATGGTTTTAGAAGCACTTAGCAAATTGGTAACCAAACACAATTTTAACTTAATACATGCATATGCAAAATGTAACGCTTTTAGGAAAGACATTGTAGTCAATGTACATGGTAATCTACATTGTAAGATTACTTTTTATAAAAGTAATCTTAAAGAATAAGGAAACAGTCTTAAGAAATCAATTCGCATGCTTCTAAGATTCTTTCATCTTAAAGATAAGGAAACAGTTTTAAGAAATCAATTAGCATGCTTCCGAAGAAACTAGTGCAATTATCCTAGAGGAGTAAAACAGCCTTTTTATTTTTCATTTACGCAAAATAAGATCTTTCCTTTTTCTACTGTGGTAAAATACACATAAATTTACCATTTCAGATTTAAACTGTACAATTCAGTTGTTTTAAGGATGTTCACAGCGTTACGCAGCTTTCTGTTTCCAGAACTTCTTCGTCTCCTAAATGGAAACTCTGTACTCATTAAGTATTCACTCCCCATTCCTTCCTTCCCATAGTCTTGGCAACCACCAATCTGCTTTCTGTCTCTATCAATTTGCCTATAAATAGAATTATAAATAGAATTATACAACATTTCATATAAATTGAATTATACAACATTTGGCCTTTTGTGTCTGACTTTTTTCACTTAGCACAGTGTTTTTGAGGTTCATCCATGTTGCATATATCAGTACTTGATTCCTTTTTATGGCTTAATTATATCCTGTTGTAAGGCTATATACCACATTTTACCCATTGTATGGGTTGTCTTTAAAAAAATTTTTTTTTTTTTTTTATTATACTTTAAGTTCTAGGGTACATATGCATAACGTGCAGGTTTGTTACATATGTATATCTGTGCCATGTTGGTGTGCTGCACCCATCAACTCGTCAGCACCCATCAATTCATCATTTATATCAGGTATAACTCCCCAATGCAATCCCTCCCCCCTCCCCCCCCCCCATGATAGGCCCCAGTGTGTGATGTTTTTTTAAATAGTGGTTATATATATTATAAAATTTACCATTTTAACCATCTTTGAGTGTGTAGTTTAGAGACATTAAGTATATTCGTGTTGTTATACAACCATGCCACCATCTATCTCTAGAACTTTTTTCATCTTGCTAAACTGAAACTCTTTGCCCATTAAGCAATAACTTTCCATTCCTGTCTCCCCCAACACGTGACAACTACTACCATTCTACAATTTCTATGAATTTGACTACTCTTGATACCTTATATAAGTGTGATTATACATCCTGTGTCCTATTTTGATTGGCTTATTTAACTTAGTATAATATTCATAAAGGTTCATCTATGTTATAGCATATGTGAGAATCTCCCTTTTACAGTTGAATAATATTTTCTTATGTGTATATACTACATTTGTTTGTTCATTCTCCTCTTGATAGACACTTGGGTTGCTTCCATCTTTTGGATATTATGAGTAATGTTGCTGTGTCACAATGTGTACAGTGTGAATAATGCTTCTGTAAACATAAGTGTACAAATATATTTTTGAGGCCCTGCTTTCAACTCTTTTGGGTATATACCTAGATGAAAAATTGCTGAGTCGTATGGTAATTCTGTTTTAAATTGTTTGAGACCCTGACATAGTGGTTTTTATAGCAGGTGTACCATTTTGCACTGCACACCAACAAATTGCAAGTGTTCAGATTTATTCACATCTTCTCCAACACTTTATTTTCATAGTAGCCATCCTAATGGGTATGTCACTATGATTTTGTGGTATCTCAAAATTACAGTGAAGTAGTATCTCACTATGATTTTGATTTCTGTCTCCTTAATGATTAGCGATGTTGAATTTTTTATTTTCATGTTCTTATTGGCCATTTGTATAAATTCTTTGGATAAATGTCTCTTCAAGTTCATTTTTAAATCTATTTGTTTTTGTTATTGAGTTGTAGGGGTTCTTTATTCCGGATAATAACCCCTTATCAGATAAATGATTTGTAAATATTGTCGCTGATTCAATGGGTTGCCTTTTCATTCTGTTGATATTATTTTTTGATGCACAAAAATTTTAAATTTTGATGAATAGGAATTTTTTTTACACATTTGTATCATTATTTTTACTTTTTGTTAGGAAATGTGGTTAACTATTATTATATTAAGCTATAGATCACTGAGCATGCTGGGCTCTGAAAGCAGCCAAGTAAAGACACTGTTTGAATTCAAAATGTGCATGCTAAGGAGATAAGCAAATGACTAGACTTTTAAAAATATGGCAAAGTATATTGCTCTTTTTTTAACCTTGTTTAAAAAAAGCAAACTAGGCACTGGAGTAATAAACATTTCAATTCCAAGTCTGTTTATTTTAAAGTAAGCACATATATATAATTAAAAATTTTTGAAGTTAAATTTCAATTTTATTTTGCAACGAACAACAAAATACTTGAATAAACTTTTTGGAACATGCCTGACTCTCATGGGCACCATCATATTTCCCTGATTATATATGCTCTCTGTACCCTAGTAGTTTTTCTGGTGCCATGGCATTAAAAGTGTAGGAATGTTTAAACTCTCTTTGATATAAAAATCCTGCTTCCTCTAGGTTGATCCCCCGAGTCCCAGGGCTGATAGTTTATTTGGATCTTCTGGCAGAGACTGTGAAAGAGATGGATGGCCAAGGGTGCACAATGGTAAGCTAGAAGTTTTCTTTATTCATTGCCGTAGTTGTGTGAGCTACAATCAAGCCTTTAATTTGGCATCAATTAACAAAAACAGAATCTTTGTTACATTATTGGATAATATTGTATAATGTAGCTTTTTACAACTTGTGGTGCACCCATATAGTTACTCTCTAAAATATTAGGATTTCTGTGCTACTATAAATCATTTCCTACCTTGAGATTTAGAATATATATATTAACATGTTAAAAAATGTGATATATTCTAGTAAAAAATGACTTGATTACTTTTACTCAACATTTTATAAACTTGACTGTGGAACCCTTTTCTCACCAAGTAATTTTAGCTATGTTGATAAGAATGGTTTTTCATCTGTAGCCCTAGCAGTCCTATGGTTAGATAAGTTGCTTCTTAAGTTCAATATGAATATAATTTTTGTGAAGAAGGTTAAATAGTATTATATAATTAAGGATATTGAGTGTTAATATCTGTAGACATTGGCTAGTGAGTTCAGTAAGTATTCCCTAGCAGCCTTTAAAGTTAATTTAGTACATACTAAGAAAGTCATAGAGGAAGAAAAAGGAGATTGAGTGAAAAAAAATAGAATCATTAATAGAATCATTACACTGAGTGAGCTTCATCTCTATTTCTAACATGTTGTGTGTAATCTCTTATTTTTTTAGTGATGAAAGTAAACATTCTTTTCTGAAAACATGCAGAGTTCGTGCTTGTTTTTGTTTTTTAGCACTAGCAGGGAGATAGATGTGATAATCAACAAGTCTTTTATATCCACAATAGCAGATCATGTGAAATTAGAAACAGATGTTACACACTGTTCTCTCTCTTGGGAGAAGCTTATGGACATGGAAAATGAGCTTTAGGAAGAAGCCAATGTAAAGTAACTTTAATGTAGATGTTTCTTTGGAAGATTTTTTGGGAACACTTAAGCATCTGATTTTTCTTGACAATTACATATTTGCCAGCAGAGCTGTTGTAGTTTCTAATAACTTTTAATCTAAGCAGTCAGCTGCCTGTGTAGAGGTACAATCAGAGAGGTCAATAATGAGTTGTTGTTTTCTTTTAACTTTTTATTTTGATTTTGACATAATTTCAGACTTACAGAAAAGTAATAGTAGTACAAAGAATTGCCATATAGCTTTCACTCAGAATCCATAAACAATAATATTTGCTTTTTCTTTCTCTTTTTCTCTTTCCTCTGTCTGTGTATGAGTCTGTGTATAGATTTTTTTTGACAGGAATATTATTATGGACTGAATTTGTATGCCCTAAAAGTTCATATGTTGAAGCCCTAGTCCCTAATATGGTGGTTTGGAGATGGAGGCTTTGGGAGTGATTAGGTTTAGATGAGGTCCTGAGAACGGGGCCTTCATAATGACATTATTGTCCTTACAAGCAAATACACCAGAGAACTTGTTCTCTCCTTCTCTCACTGCCATTTGAGGACCCAACTGGAAGGCAGCCATCTACGAGAGAGGAAGAGAGAACTTACCAGAACCTGACCATGCTGACACTCTGATTTCTAATTTTCAGTCTTCAGAACTGTGAGAAATGGAATTCTGTTGTTTAAGCTACCCAGTCCATGATATTTTGTTATGGCAGCCTGAACAGATTAATTCAGACAATATTTTATGTGATTAACACCAGTTAATTAACAATGTAGCAGATTAACAATGATATAATATAAACTGATCTATAAAGCTAAATCAGATTTTGCCAGTTGTCCTAATAATATCTTCATAGCAAAAGAAATACCATCATATATAGCATTCAGCTGCTGTGCCTCTTTTGTTTTCCTTAATATGGATTAGTTCCTTAGTCTTTCATTGTGCTTAATGACATTGATAATTTTGAAGAGCATAAGCCAGCTATTTTGTAGAATGTTCCTCAATTTGGGTTTGTTTGATTTTTCCTCATGATTAGGTTCAGATTATTTATTTTCCCCCAGAATACAACAGAAGTGATGTGTTACTCTCAGTGCATCACACCAGGATGTATGTGGTGTTTCTCTACTACTGGGGATGTTAATTTTAGTCATTTGATTAAGATGGATGTGCTGGTTTTCTCCATCAAAAAGGTGCTGTTTCTCTCTTTTGTAATTGTATGGAAATACTTTGAAATTATGTAATATCCTATTATACCTCAACTTTGACTCCTTTAGCATATATTGATGACTGTTGCCTGAAACAATTTCTTACTCTGATTTTTGCCAAATAGTGATTTTTTAAAAAAATTATATTCCTCTTTGTACATTTAAGAGCTGAATTTCTAGAGCTTTTTCTTCTTGCGTTTCTGACCTTAATGTTCCCCCCACCCCTTTTTTTTTTAAACTACATTTTTTCTGCTGGCTGACAGCTGAGCAGTTCCTGAACTTTTGGGTTCTCATCAACCATTTAAATACATATGGGGATTTCTTATGGTAGGACCTCTTACACTTAGTGAATTTTCACTTTTGATTTTACTGTAATAGAAATTCTTCTTGAACATTTTCTTGCAAATTATCTTGCCTAATATTTATTTTTTATAGGATGCCATTTTCACCAGCATTACTGCTTTAGTTCTCAGAATAATCATGTGAAGATGGATTTAATTACATTTGAGAAAAACGGCAGCGGTTTAGAGAAGTTATGTGACTTGATAGTTACAAATCTAGAATCCAGGTCTTCTAGCTTCTAGCTCCTTCTTTTCTACCAGTCTCATACTACTTTCTCTACTTTCATTAAGGTATATTTTTTAAAATAAAAATTTCAAGCACATTGTATCTGTTACTGCCATGTTATATAATTCTAATTGTAATTTGTGCAGTCCTTTTGAAGAAACTCAGTATCTCTTGTAATGTGATGCTTTTTGTAAGCTTTATCTAGTTGTTTTTGTATTTGAAAAGGAAATCAAGGATATCCATCCTGGCCTCTTTTTACATTTTGCTTAGGAATTTAGGAAATATGTTAGACTCTGTCTCTCCTCTTAGAGGAACCTTCTTTTCTTCTCGTCTTTTGAAGATTCTATGAGTCTCATTTCTATGTAAAATCATAATATTTTATGAACTTCCATTAATCCCTTATCAGATGATTAACTGTCACAAAGTAAAATAGAAATAACATTTCAAATCCTAATATGTCATATCTTGAGTAGACAACAGTAGCTGGTAATGTTTTAATATTTTCTGAATAAAATGGCGTGTAGTCATCATGTACATCCTCATTAGTAAATATCTCATTAATTTCTGTTTGCTTTTAAACATGTCCCTCTTGTTTGAATTTCTTATGAATGAAGAAACCTGAGGTTTAAAGACGGATAGTAAGTTGCGTGAAGGCATACACACAAGATTTGACCTATTTCTTTTTTATTCTTCCTACTTTTCTAAATGATAATGTCCATCTCAAGTTTCTTTACCTTTAGGAAATTTTTCCTGATTGCCTTACCTTGAGAGATTACTCTCTGGTATAACTGTTTAATATTATAATTGTTATACCATTCTGACTTAGTTTGTTGTTTATACTGCTGTTGTTCAACTTTGGTTATAACTTAACCAAAACATTATAATTACTTCATAGCATGGGCCATGGTTTTCATCTCCTTTATTTCTTACATTTGAAATATAGTTTGTGACTAATTGGTAGTGAGGGTGATTAAATATGAACATTGGGAAACCTCAGATCAAAGTAATAGATTAATTTGTAGAAATAAAATTATAAACCTGTGCAAATCAGGGTAAGTTTATAAATGGTTTGTGGAATGCAGAAGCCATACAAGTGCTTTAACATACAGAAACTTTTAATATAATGCTAGCTTCCAGGAAATACATACTATTTCCAGAAATTATTACCTTAATTTTCAGAGTTAGCATATCCTTGTCCTTATTTTTTGAGACAGGGTGGAGTGTGTGGTGTAACATGGCTCACTGTAGCCTCGACCTCCCTGGTTCAAATGATCTTCCCACCTCAGCTGTCTTAGTAGCGGGAACTACAGGCATGCATGCACCACCATGCCCAGCTAATTTTTTTTTTTTTTTTTTTTTTTGGCTGTAGAGTGTTGCCCAGGCTGGTCTTGAACTCCTAAACTCAGGAGATCCTCCTGCCTTGGTCTCCCAAAGTGCTGAGATTACAGGTATGAGGCACCGTGTCCAGATGTCCTTCTCATTTTTTTTTTTTCAGCTACTTGTGATCATGCTATATATTAGACTTGTACAGAAGAGAAGTTGGACTGTGAATTTATTCTTATTTTTAATTTTTGAAAAGCATTTGAAGTAAATCGAATCTTACTGACATTATGTGGAGAAGTTGACATCATGTAAAAGACATTAATGTTTCAGCTGATTTCTGGTATGGTTCAGGGCACCTAGAAAATATCTTGTACTATAAAAAATTCTGAAGGAGTTGCTGAATACAGACTACTATAGGTCTTTGTTTTCTGGATAAGGTGGTTTGGGAAGGTAAAATATAGAGCCATAGAATGCTTTTGAGTGATATGTGTGAGTGAGAGTAGAATTTTATGGTTCTGATTTTCTGTTTTAAAAATTGATACATAATATTTTACATATTTATTGGGTACATGTGATATTTTGTTACATTGTGTGGAATGTGTCATGATCAAGGAAGAGTGATTAGATTGTCTACCACTTTGTGTATTTGTCATTTCTTTATGTTAGGAACAATTTAAGTCCTCTCTTCCAGCTACTTTGAAATACATAATACATTGTTGTTAACAACAGTTACTATGCTCTCCTTTGACAACAGAGTATACCTATTTTCTAATCTTATGTTTGTACCTGTTAAGCTACTGCTCTTCGTCATCCCCCACTACCAACCTACCCTTCCCAGCCTCTAGTATCGATTATTCTACTTTCTATGAGAGAATATTTTTAGCTTCCTCATATGAGAACATGCAATATTTGGCTTTATATGCCTGATTTATTTCCCTTGAAACAGTGACCCCCCTAGTTCCATTCATGTTGCTGCAAATGACATGATACCATTAATTTTATGCCCTAATTACTTTATTATTCCATTGTGTATATATATACCTTTTCTTTATCCATTTATCTATTGATAAACAGTTAGGTTGATTCCATGTTTTGGCGACTGTGAATAGTGCTGCAATATCTCTTCAATATACTGATTTCCTTTCCTTTGGATGAATACCCAGTAGTGAGATTGCTGACTGTATGGTAGTTCTATTTTTAGTTTTATATTCAAGTTTATGATTGATATGTGTGGTTTTGTTCCTGCCATGTTGTTATTTTCTGGTGGTTTTCTATATTCTTTTGTCCTTTCTTTTTCTCTTATTGTTTGTCATTGTGGTTTGGTGGTTATCTGTGGTTGTACCATGAGTCCTTTCTCTTTCTCATTTGTGTGTTTACTTTATCATTGAGTTTTGTATTTTCATGTGTTTTCAAATGGTAAAGGTTGTTCTTTTGCTTTCAGGTTTAGAGTTCCCTTGATCACATCTTGTAGGCTGGCTTACTGGTAATGAATTCCCTCAGCTTTTACTTACCTGGGAAATACTTTATTTTTCCTAAATTTATGAAAGATTTTTTTTTTCTGGATATATTAATAGTGAGTGTCCTTGACTGGCAGGTTTTTTTCTTGTAGCATTTTGAATTTATCATCCCATTCCTGGTCTGTAAGGTTTCTACTTAGAAATCTGCTGTTAGTCTAATCGGGGTTTCTTTATAGGTGATTAGTCACTTTTCTGTTATTCAGGATTCTTTTTTTGTCATTGACTTTAGACATTTTGGCTATAATATCCCATGAGAAAGACTTTTTGCATTGTATCTGCTTAGGGATTACTGGTCCCCCTGCATCTGAATGTCTAGTCTCCTGATAGACTTCAGAAGTTTTTATTTATTATTTCATCAGTTTTTGGAACTCTTATATTCTCTTCCTTTGGGGATACAGATGATTAGTATATTTGATTGCTTTATGGTGTCCCATAGATCACAAAGGCTTTGTTTATTTTTTATTTCTTATTTTTGCCTGACTGGGTTATTTCAAAAGACCTATCTCCAAGTTCTGACATCTGGTTCTTATGCTTGGTTTAGTCTATTGTTGATGCTTTCTAATGTATTTTGTAGGCCAGGCACGATGGCTTATACCTGTAATCCCAGCACTTTGGGAGGCCAAGGCAGGCAGATCACTTGAGGCCAGGACTTCGAGACCAGCCTGGCCAACATGGTGAAACCCCATCTCTACTAAAAATAGCTACTCGGGAGACTGAGGCAGGAGAGTTGCTTGAATCCAGGAGACAGAGATTGCAGTGAGCAAAGATCACACTCCAGCCTGCACTCCAGCCTGGGCAACAAGAGCGTAACTCCGTCTCCAAAAAAAAAAAAAAAAAATTAAGTGGGCGTAGTGGCACATGCCTGTAATCCCAGCTACTCCTGAGATTGAGGCAGGAGAAGTGCTTGAGTAGGCAGAGGTTGCTTTGAGCCAAAATTGTGCCACTGCACTCCAGCCTGGGTGGCAGAGGGAGACCCTATCTCAAAAAAAAAAAAAAAAATGTCAAATGTATTTTGTAGTTCAGTCAGCTAATTCATCTCCAGAATTTCTGTTTGGTTCTTTTTTTGTGATGTGTATCTCTTTTTTTGTGATATATATCTTCCTTTGTATTGTTTTTTAGAATGCCTTGTATCTGACTGAGTGTCTTTAGAATCAATAATTTAAATTCTTTTTCCGGGATTTCATGACTTTCTTTTTGATTGGAATCTGTTTCTGGAGGATTATTTTGTTAGTTTGGAGGTGTCATATTTTCTTGCTTTTCATTTTTTCTTTGTCCTTATATTGATATCTGAACATCTGGTATATCAGTTGTTTGTTCCAGTTTTTTGAATTTGCTTTTGTATGGGGGGACTTTTTCCTGAAGATGAGTCATCATTACTGGTTGGGTAGGGCACTTTGGCCTTTTTCTGGGTGCATGTACTGGTGTAGTCTTTGTGTGATTTTTTGTTGTTATTGTTGTTGTTGTTGTTTATAAACAGCATCAGTGGTATCTGAGATTTGCTCATTGGCTTAGTGTGCAATTATTAGTGGAGGCTGTGTTCTATTTTTGCTGAGGACTGGGACTCTAGATAGTCTAGTCTTTGGATCTCAGTGATGGCAGTAGTGAGCTGACCATGCCTGTCCTTGGGCTCCAGAGTGGTGTGCACTGGCAGCAATTTTAGCTGGTCCTGGTGGACTGATTCATGGCCTCTAGTTGGCCTACTCAGATGCTGGTAGTAGCCATCATGGGCCAGGTAGATGGGCAGGTTCGCAAGCCCTTGGGTAGCCAGTGTGGCATGAGTGATGACTGTGACAGTGGCAGGATGACCCTCTGAGTCCCAAGCGGTGCACATTGTTTTTGGCAATGGCTGAGATCGTCTAGGTGTACCAGTCTCCCGACTTGAAGGTGGTGTATACAGGTACATGCCAGCTCTGATGGTAGTGGCTGTGAGTGTAGGCCCAATCTCATTCCCTGGGGAGGAGCATGCAGGTGCCAATAGTGGTGGACTGGGTTGGGCAGTCTTCTGGCCCTCAAACTGTGTGCTCTGGCATGGGAGGAGGAGGGGCAGAGTCAGGCCTGTCTTGCTTGCCTCAGGCTCCCGGATGATGTGAACAAGTGCTGGCTGTGGTAGGCAGGGGCAGAGTGGTCTCCAGGCCACTAGTAGGATGCTTGGGTTGTGGAAGGTAGTATCTGTACTTCTGCCCTGCTACTTGGGGCTTGGGATGATGCTGCCATCTGTGATGGTACCCTAGCTGGCAGGTGGGGAGCATGTACACCACTCACACCTCAGCCCAGTGGCACTCATGCCTCAGCCCCAGTACTGCTGGGCTTCAGGATAGTGCACAGTCTATTGGGGGAATGGTTCCAGAATGGCATCTCGTTTGTGCTGCAGTCCCAAAGACTCAGTCATGTCTCTGCCCTTGATATAGTTTGGCTCTGCCCCCATCCAAATCTTATCTTGAATTCCCATGTGTTGTGGGAGGGGCCTGACAGGAGGCAATTGAATCATGGGGGCAAGTCTTTCGCATACTGTTCTCGTGGTAGTGAATAAGTCTCACGAGATCTGATGATTTTAAAAAGAGGAATTCCCCTGCACAAGCTCTCTCTCTTTGCCTGCTGCCATCCATGTAAGACGTGACTCATCCTTCCTTGCCTTCTGCC
Organism: Piliocolobus tephrosceles; assembly: GCF_002776525.5. Classification (NCBI taxonomy): domain Eukaryota; kingdom Metazoa; phylum Chordata; class Mammalia; order Primates; family Cercopithecidae; genus Piliocolobus; species Piliocolobus tephrosceles. Next base: position 173,904,486 of record NC_045434.1, read on the forward strand.
ATGATTGTGAGGCTCCCCCAGCCACGTGGAACTGTAAGTCCAAGTAAACCTCTTTCTTTTGTAAATTGCCCATTCTCAGGTATGTCTTTATCAGCAGTGTAAAAACGGATTAATACAGCCCTACATCCAGTAGCTTGTGACAGCTCGTTTCTAAGTCCTGGGGGCAGCAGCCTGTGTTTCTCTTGTATTTTAGCCCTGCTGCTGCTAGGCTCTAGGACAGCTCACAGTCTGTAGGGGAGGGAGTTCTAAAGTGATGCCTTGCTGTAGCTGCTTAAGTCTCAGAGAACATGAGGGACCCAGGGGAAGCTTTCTCTCTTGGGTGGTGTGTGGTACAATCTCCCAGCAGCTCCTTATGTTAGTTTCAGGGCTCATGAGGGCTGAGGAGCTCTTTCAGTGGCCTGGTATTGTAGGGATCCATGGTGGTAACCTGGACAGCTGAAAGTCTCTCATTTACCCTGTCTCTATATTGAGAAGTATCTCTTGGGTGCCAGTCCTCGCTGAACAGGCCATCTTGCTTCCTTCTCCTTCCTTGCTTTAGGTGTTGTCTGTCAATTTTCTTTTGAATTCCAGTGTTCTCTATTGGCTGATCTATTCAATGTATGATTATCTATCTGCTCTTTGGTTTTTCTTAGTGGAGGAAGGGAGTACAAAATGCCCCTAGTCAACTATCTTGAAGCTGCAAACTGATTGTCTCTGGTTCTTATTTTCTTTTTTTTTTTTCTTTATTTTATTTTATTTTATTTTTTTTTATTGTTATACTTTAAGTTCTAGGGTACATGTGCATAACGTGCAGGTTTGTTACATATGTATACTTGTGCCATGTTGGTGTGCTGCACCCATCAACTCGTCAGCACCCATCAATTCGTCATTTATATCAGGTATGGAGTTAGCTCAAGCGGTTACCTCCTCATGCCGGACTTTCTATCTGTCTTATTTTCTTTTCTGTCAATGTAACAGATACCGTAAGTTGTTACAATAAAAGTTGATTCTTGAAAGCTTACTCCTTTAAGTAATGAGTAAAGCTCCAAATCTACATGTACAATGTAGTGGTTGTAATCTTATGGATAGATTTAGAATTAGTTTTAAAATTCACTACGTTATAGACACTTTTCTGGGGATTTTCACAAAGTGTATCATGTTATCGTCACTCTGACTCTCTGATATAAGGTGGGCATTGTTTTCATACTCTTAAAATGAGGCATGAAACCCAGATCCATTGTTATATAGTTGAACCAGAATACTATATTTAACAAGTGGCAGAATTTGAAATTGAACCCCTGCTTGTTTGAATTTACATTTGATGGTAATGATGTTGTTGATGATGGTATTAGTAATAATAGTTGATTTTTATTTTAGTGCCTTGCATGTAATATCTTATATATTCTTTAAAACAATATTATGAAAGAGGCACTTCAGACATATTAGGAATCTGAGACTTAGAGAGATTAAGCTATGTGCCCAAGGTGCTTGGGCCTGGAATGTATAATGCAGATTTATTTGTCAACAAGATCTATAAACTACTGTATGCCACCACCCTCTAAAGCTGGTCCTGTTTCTTTACACCTGAATCTAGAATGGACTATAAGAATAGGAAACATATAGTTTGACAATATTTGTCAAATTTGTGAATACAAATTATATTTTATTATAAACTGATTATCAACTAAAAAACTATTCATTTCATATAGACAAATTGGTTTATCGACTAAAAGCTACTCCTTTCTGTATTCAGATATTTCCTACTATTTTCAAATGAAAGTAGTATTTGTGAAATCATTTAATTGTTGAAGAACTAATACAAATTTTAACTAATTGGATTAGCGTCCTTTCTGATATAACACTGTTGAAGGAGTTTGAAGTATCTCTGAAATATTCTGAGTGAATCATAATTGTAGAAACAATGATAGTATTAAAAATCAAAAATGAAACCAAATATAAACTTTAATTGTTTTGTACTTCCTTTTTCAGATCATTCTCATCTTGGCTGCTGCCGACCCAAGGATTATAAGGTGTGTAGAATGAATTGTAGAATAATAATTGTTCTGACTTTCAGACAACAACATGAGTCTATTCATATACGTATATCAGATAGGGATTATCAAATTCATTTAGTAAAATATGTAAAAACAATAATTGTCGTATCATATAATGTTATTTTGGTTACTTTGTCAGGTGTACATTTAATGTCTTTCTACAAGTATTTTGTGACTTTTGGTTATTCATTTGTATTAATTAATTATTGAATATATTAGTATATGTTTATGTGTGTGCATGAGAGAGAGAAATCAGTTTTATGCGGTAATACCTTGCATGGTATTATTTCCAAATTTCAGTCATTCTCAGAGCACCCTCATAATTTTTGCAGGTATATATGTATGTATACCTTTTGCAGCATTTGCATATATTTTATGATCTTTTCCTTAAATTCGCTTTCTTTCTGTTTGTTTACGCACCATGATAAATGAAAATCCAGTATCACATGCTTTACATATATGACAGCCTTAAAAATACAGTGAAAATAAAGCAATGTTTCTAAATTTTGGCTAGATGCTGTTTTGCTAAAGGCTCTGAGGCGTGCTCTCTGTTTCTTAAAATGAGAAGTAATGGTAGAGAGGTGTAAAAGACATACCAATAGCTAACTGAGAATTTCCTATTGAAAGATAATTGAAAATACATGTTTTCTGGTGATTGAGTATTATTTCATGTATGTTCATGTGCCATGTAAAATCTGTATATCTTCTAAAATCATTTTGGGTACCATATTATTTGCCATATCACCTGTAGTCCATGTCCTACATTTTGAGAAGAAGTGTCTCACAGCTTATCTTTTCTGTCCCTAAGTGAAAGCATCTTGATAGTAAGTGTTATTATATGTGGGAAAACAAAAGAAAAACCATAGCTTTTCTTAAAATATCATTGTTTATGTGCTTACTTAAACTATTTATTTACTTAAACTATTTTGTGCTACTATTAAACTATTTTGTGCTACTGGTACTGAATACCATAATACTTTGCCATACTTTGACTATGATAAAAGAAATATAGCACAATTACATAATGAGTCAAGGCATTGTTTAGGGACACAGATCTACCAGTGCCGGAATCATCTAGGTGAAGCTTTATAAATATTTATTCTAAGCCTACTAAATTGAAATTGCTGAGTATGGAGACTGGAATTTTCTATTTTTACGAAGTTTCTGGGTGATTCTTATGCATCTCTTTTGCCACCTATCTAAGGATTCATAATTGAGAGCCACTAGTGTAGACTATGAATATAGCACTTTATATAGATAGGGTTGTTCCTGTATAGCAGGAGTCCCCAACCCAGGCCACAGATGAGTGGTGGTCTGTGGCCTATTAGGAACTGGGCCACATCGCAGGAGGTGAGTGGCAGGTGAGTGAACATTATGGCCTGAGCTCCACCTCCTGTTAGATCAGTGGCAGCATTAGATTCTTATAGGAGCACAAACCCTACTGTTTGTGCTGTGCATACGAGGGATCTAGGTTGTGTACTGTTTATGAGAATGTAACTAATGCCTGATGATCTGAGGTGGAACAGTTTCATTCTGAATTCAAACATCCTCCCCGCCCCCTACCAGTTCGTGGAAAAATTGTCTTCCACTAAACCGATTCCTGGTGCCTAAAAGGTTGGTTACTTCTGCTGTATAGTGTTTATATATAGAGTTGTTCCTTTTTTAAGGCCCTCACTAGAGGAGAGTGGGCCTCCCATAATTAGTCCAGTTCCACCCTAACATTTAACGTTTATGCAAACACATACACATGTGCATTGGTATTTGTTATACACATGAACATAGTATGGCAAGGACCTATTGATCTTGTTTATTGATAATAATTGGTAGTAGATAGCATATTGTCTGACATATAGTAGGAATTCCTAACGTATGCATATTATCTAAGTGTATTATTAAGAGAAAATAAGTAAACGAAATCTATATAGAATAAAGAGCAAGTACTAATCTTTATCCTAAGGCAGCTATAATCGTGCTGTAAGTTGGCTGGTCCATTTAAAGACAGGTGTTAAGAGCCCTTTTTTCCAAATGAATTCCACCAAAAACTGCATTTCAACACCTTTAATTCCTTCCCACTCCCATCTCTGGATTCCTTAATATCAGGGCTTCCCTTGGGGGGCAGTAGATGGTAAGTTGACAGAATTATTCTTGTATTCAAGAGGCAGATTTTCATATAAATATATCTGCAGCATTTAACATGAAAATAAAAAGGATTATTTTCATACAGGTACATAGTAGTTAGTTAATAAATATTCAGGTAATACAACACTCTAGGACTTCTATACAGAAAAGAGCCATGAAGCTGGGAGTGCTTGCAGAACATGTTCTAGAAAAGTGGGACCTTGCGTGAGTTCTTTGAATGAATATACTTTGCATAGGCAAGAGAGTTCTTTCTGAGCTTCTTACCTTTTCTTTTTTCTCCAGCTTTATTAAGGTATAATTGACAAAAATTTTATATACTTATGGTACAACATGATGTTTTCATATATGTATACATTGTGGAATGGTTAAATTAAGCTACTTAACATATCTGTTACTTCACATACTTATTTGTTGTGGTGAGTTTTATTTTCACAGTTTTTTAAGGCTGTCATATTCGTAAAGCATGTGATACTGAATTTTCATTTATCATGGTGAGTTTTATTTTCATTGTATTTTTTAAGGCTATCATGCATGTAAAGTGTATGATACTGGATTTTCATTTATCATGTCACCATGATAAATAAATAAAGAAGAGAAAGTGACTTTAAGAAAAAGAGTATAAGATATGTGCAAATACTGCAAAGATTATGAGGGTGCTCTGTGAATGACTGAAGTTTGGAAATACTACCGTGTAAGGTGTTACTGAATGTAACAACTGGTTTTCTCTGCTAAGACAAATCTGTCTTAGCAGTTTTCAAGTATGTGATATATTGTTAGTTATAGTCATCATGCTGTAAAATAGATCTCCAGAATTTTTTCATCCTGTTACTTGGAACTTTGTACCCTTTGACCAACATCTCTGCATTCTGCCCACCATACCCGAATGCCCCCTGGCAACCACCATTCTGCTTTCTGCTTCTATGAGTTTGACTTTTTTAGATTCCACATGTGATATTGTTTGGTTCTGTGTCCCCACCCAAATCTCATCTCGAATTGTAATTCCCACATGTCAAGAGATGGACAGTTCCCACCTGTCGAGAGAGAGAGAGGTGATTGGATCATGAAGGCAGTTTCCCCCTTGTTGTTCTCGTGATAGTAAGTTCTCATGAGTTCTGATGGTTTTATAAGCAGTTGTCCCCACTGTTGCTTGCTCTCTTGTCTGCCACCATGTAAGATGTGCCTGTTTCTCCTTCTGCCATGATTGTAAGTTTCCTGAGACCTCCCCAACAATGCAGAACTTGTGAGTCAATTAAATCTCTTTTCTTTAAAAATTACCAGTCTTGGGTATGTCTTTATAGCAGTGTGAAAACAGACTAATATAACATGTAAGCATGATCGTGCAGCATTTGTCTTTCTGTGACTATCTTATTTAACTTAACATTATGTCTTCCAGGTTCATGTTGTTGTATAATGAATGACAAGACTTTCTTCTTTTAAAGGCTGAATAGTATACCATTGTATGTGTATGTGTATACTACATTTTCTTTATCCATTAATCAGTTGATAGGCAATTAGGTTGATTCCATATGAGCTTACCACTTTCTTGAAATCCCTTGTGATTTGGTTTGGCTCTGTCCCCAGCCAAATCTCAACTTGAATTTCATCTCCCAGAATTCCCACGTGTTGTAGAAGATACCCAGAGGGAGATAATTGAATCATGGGGGTCGATCTTTCCCATGTTATTCTCATGACAGTGAGTAAGTCTCATGAGATCTGATGGGTTTATCAGGGCTTTCCGCTTTTGCTTTTTCCTCATTTTTCTCTTTCTGCCACCATGTAAGAAATGCCTTTCACCTCCCACCATGATTCTGAGGCCTCCCTAGCCATGTGGAACTGTAAGTCCAATTAAACCTCTTTTTCTTCCCAGTCTCGTGTATGTCTTTATCAGCAGTGTGAAAACAGACTAATACACCTTGCTAAATACAAATAAACACCAGCACAAAGTACTGTTCTTCCAATTTATTTCCCTAGAGATATAAGCTTGAAAACCATGTGATCTGCCTTTCAAGTTATTGTAGGCTATAGTTTTATTAAATATTTTGCCACTGTATTACAGACATCTTAAATTTTCTATTCAAAAATAGCTGTTTCCCATGCTGCCTGCCCCCAACTGATAAGCCAATGCGTATATCAATTTCTGTTAAGGCTGGTACATTAAGATAACAATTTGTAAACTCATTGAGGTAATGCTATTTGATATACCAGTAAGCCTCCAACTGTTGGAAGCTTAATATAATAGAAATTTAGTTTTTAATTACACAACAATTAAATTGTGGATACTTTTGATCTGTGTGCTATTTTCTCCATGTTGTGACCCATCTTATGGCTTTGGCTTACCCTGAGGCCTTGCTGTCTTCTTCACATGGTAGAAAATGATGGAAAATATGGAGAAGCCTTATCTGTTTCTTAAAAGCCTGGGCCTGGGATTGACACACCATTCTTACTTACATTCTATTGCCAATAACTAATCACATTCTGTCACCTAGATGCAAAGATTACTTCTTAGCAAAGCTGAATTGTGGTGGACAGCCAGCCATTTCTATCACACCCATAATAGTCTGTTCCTTTCCACTCCTAATATCTCTTTATCTCTTTAAAAAAGATTATGTGACCAACACTATTATGCTAGAAATATAAAATTAGCAAAGCTAGAAATTGTCTCTGCCCTCATGGATATTTCATGGTAGTGAAGGAAGGAGACATACTAACAAAATCACAAACATTCATATGTACTTGGAACTGTGATACATATTATGGAGGATATACCTATTGCTTTGATATTATATACTGAGATGGTGTGACCTGGTTGAGGAGAATGGAAAAGGTATTTTGAGGATGTTGAGCTTTGAATATGAACAGGGGAGGGAAGAGCATGTGCAATAGAAAAGGTAAAATAGCATTTAGTAAGGTTCGGTGTCTAAGCAACTAAAAGATTGGTGTTGCTGGAAGTAAAGACATGAATAGGTACATGGTATAAATTGAGCCTGTAGAAGCAAGTAGGGATCAAATCTTTTAGGCCATATTGGAGATTTTGGTAATTATACTAAGTACAATGGGAGCAAGTGAAATGATTTTAAACAGCAAGGTGACATGACTAGATTTATACTTTGAAAATATCACTGTGAATTGCAGTATGGAAAATGAATTGCACTGGGAAAAGAGTGGATGCTAGTAGACAAGTTAGTAGGCTATTGAATAGTCAAAGTGAGAATTGATAGATTAGATTGGGGTAGTAGTAATGGAGGGTGATAGCAGTAGAGATATTAGACAGATATTTAGAATTAATGTTGGAAAAGTAGACCTGAAAAATGGAAACGATGTGCTGTGTGACGATGTTTTGGTCAGCGATGGACCACAAATAGGACAGTAGTTTTGTAAGATTATAATGTCTATTTTTAGTGTACTTTTTCTATGTTTAGGTCTGATACACAAATCCTTATCACTCTGTTACAATTGCTTACAGCATTCGGTACAGTAACAAGTTGTACAGGTTTGTAGCCTAGATACAATAGGCTATACCATTATAGCCTAGCTGTGTTGTAGACTATACAGTCTAGATTTATGTAAGTACACTCTATGATGTTTGCATGGAGACAAAATCACCTAATGATGCATTTCTCAGAAGGTATCCCTATTGTTAAGCAATGCATACTTATCAATGAGAACATATGACTGAATGTGTTCTCATAGAGAAAAATTTGATGTTTTGAAGATGTTCTCTACCTAGAGTAATTTAAAAATTAGGTAGATCCCAGTAAAAACACTTCTAGGCTTTTTGTATTTTATTTTATTTTTTTAATTCCAGGAGCTAGGCAAAAATAGCCAGGAAGGCTTTGAAATCAGAGAGCATTAAAAGGAACTTAGCTCTACAATGTTAAGAAAACTTATTAGATTTCTGATTTTCACAACTCAATGTTTTATGATACCATTTGTTGATACAGGAAAATGTACAAGGACTAGGCTGGAGTTCACAGAATTCTGAATTTTTCTGCACATTTCTGTTTATCTTGTTTAGGCTTTGGAGAGTCTCTGTCAGTGTTTGTTAGCCCAGAAGCTTAAAAATCATATACCAGGGCTTAAAAATCAACCACATGACACTTGTCCCATCCTGAAGGGGATTTACCTTTAAGAAGTTACTGAACTTTTGTTTCTAGCAGGTTAGATGGGAAGGAAAGCAGGCAAAGGGAAGGATAGAGGCCTGAGGGTGATGGAGGAACATAGCACAGGAGATAAGGAATGGTAAGATAAATGCTGTTTCTTGCAAATTAGAATGTGAAGGTATCTCAAAGGCAAATGGTTTTAACTTTTTATATTTTTAATTTGCCTTGGCTGACAAATCTTTTAAGGAAGGAATTTTCAGAATCCGAATTAAAAAATAAATTTTGTCTTAGCAATTAGGAAATATAGACCACTGGATGTGTGAGATTTTGCTTCTTTCCATTCTAAGGTACCTTTCAGTTTTATTTATATAAAAAATTCTCCAAAGTTGCTATTGTAAGTCTGAAACATCCTTGGTGAAATCATGCTGTTTAGAAAAATAAGTGTATGAAGAAGTTCTAGTATGAATACATGTAGGAAGCTTGAATATAACTTGGAAGGGGCATAGACCTAGACTGAAATAAATCCATGAGTCTGGCAGTATTGGTCAAATCTATTACTTGTGCGCATTTTGTCTTTGTGCCTCATTTTAATAGTTGCTTATTTCAAATTGAAGACTGGACACATTTGCAGTTCTAGAAACATGGAAGATTTGGAGGCAGTCTCTCCCAGAGGATTTCTCTCATGAAGAAAACAAATTTAAAAAAAAACAAAAAAACAGAGGAACGTTTTCATGGTATTTTGACAAGTGACCCAGGGCAAAGTTTTTACTATAAGGGTGTTGGTACAATGAGAACAGCTGAACTTGTGAGTCTTTGGTCCTGCCTCAAAAATGGATTTAGTGGCTTTTGTCTGTTCACTTCTCTAGAAACTTTCTTTTATAGACTCCCCTCAAAAGGTGACAAAGACAGAGAGATATATATTAGTATTTTTAGTAATGAGACACATTTCTCCCTGGCATACAAATTTTCAAATATAATCAAATAATTAATAGGTTACTGAAAGTGTTCTGCATTTCTGAAAGAGTAACTCAGTGATTGAGAGCTTAACCAAAGGACATTGGAGCTGAGATTCAGTACCAAGACCCACTTCACCATTATAGCCAGAGAGACACCTGAAGAGAGAGGCTAAAAGAAGTCACAGAGGAATTTGGTATTTCTAAGTTGAAGATCTTAGCTGTGGCGGCAAAAGGGCCTATTGGATCTTACTGGACTTCTAGGATTGTCAGCTTCCATCTGGTCAGAAGTCCATCGCAGTAACTGAATAATCTGTTGATATCATGCAAAGCTGAGTTTATGACATAATACAGTATGGGAGAGCACCACCTTGACAGTCTTAGTGTTGTCTCTGAAAGAGGAAGGTTAATGGCTGATATTTATATGATTTTGGGAACTGGGCTTCAGTGTTTTAAAAGAGCTTTCAATGTGGGAATCTAGTAGGCAAAGTTTGTGATATAAAAGTTTAGGATTAATGGAATAAAGGCCTGGGTCTTAAAGAAAGTCTTGACAAGTAAACACTATTTTGATAAGGAAGGGATTTGTTCAGTTGAGTGATCTGTTGTCCTGAGAAGGGAACTGTTTGCCAGGATTCAGAATCTGTTGTTTTGAGAAGGTAGCTAATTGATGATTGAGCAGTCTGTTGCTCAGGTAAATGATTTATGGGAAGGTCTTGAAGAAAATAACGAAGGTTTATAGCTTTATTTTCCTGGGTAAGAATTGAGGAACTCATGAGAATGTCATGTTTTAGTAGGTAGATCTTAGTTCTTTGTTATGATAGTTAAGCCATATGAATGCGTATGGTCTCAGTTCTCATGTCTTCACTAAAGTTACATATTTTTCCATTAGTGTGTTGTACATTGTTTATTAGACATATTCCTAGAAACCTTGTGTCTTGTTCCTATTGTGAATGCACTTTTTTTTTTTTTTTTTTTGGTAAAATTACATTTTTGTTGTTTTACTGTTGTATAGGTTTGGAATTGATTTTTGTTTGACAATCTTGTAATAGATGTTCTTGGATTTTTTTATAGCGGTAAACTTATCATCTACATATAAAGAATTTTATTTTTGCCTTTCGTAATATTTGTCTCAGCTTACCAGGATCTTCAATACCACAAATAAAAGTGGCAATAGTGAATGTGGCAGAGACATTTCTTACTTATTGGCTATACACACACTTTCCCATACTTCTAAGCCCAGTTGCCGGTAGATGGGGCCTAGTTCTAGCCAATAGACTGTGCATGGAAATTATGTGGGTCAGTTCCAGGGCAAAGCATAGAAGAGTTAACATAAACATCGATATGTTTGGCTGTGTCCCCACCCAAATTTCAACTTGAATTGTATCTCCCAGAATTCCCCTGTGTTGTGGGAAGGACCCAGGGGGAAGTAATTGAATCATGGGGACTGGTCTTTCCCATGCTGTTCTCCTAATAGTAAGTAAGTGTCAAGAGATCTGAGGGCTTTATCAGGGGTTTCTGCTTTTGCTTCTTCCTCATTCTCTCTTGCTGCCACCATACAAGAAGTGCCTTTTGCCCTCAGCCATGTATGTGAAACCTCCCCAGCCTTGTGGAACTGTAAGTCAAACTTCCTTTTCTTCCCAGTCTTGTGTATGTCTTTATCAGCATTGTGAAAACAGACTGATACAATAAATTGGTACCAGTACAGTGGGGCGTTGCTGAAAAGATACCAGGAAATGTGGAAGCGACTTTGGAACTGGGTAACAGGCAGAGGTTGGAACAGTTTGGAAGGCTCAGAAGAAGACAGGAAAATGTGGGAAAGTTTGGAACTTCCTAGTGACTTGTTGAATGGCTTTGGCAAAAATTCTGATAGCGATATGGTCAGTAAAATCCAGGCTGAGGTGGTCTCAGATGGAGATGAGAAGCTTTTTGGGAACTGGAGTAAAGGTGACTCTTGTGAAGAAACTGGCAGTGTTTTGCCCCTGCCCTAGAGATTTGTGGAACTTAGAACTTGAGAAAGATGATTTAAGGTATCTGACAGAATAAATTGCTAAGCAGCAAAGCATTCAAGAGGTGACTTGGGTGCTATTAAAGGCATTCTGTTTTATAAGGGAAGCAGAGCATAAAAGTTTGCAAAATTTGCAGGCTGACTATGCGATAGAAAAGAGAAACCTATTTTCTGGAGAGAAATTCAAGCCAGCTGCAGAAATTTGCGTAAGTAGCAAGGAGCCTAATTTTAATCCCCAAGACCATGGGGAAAATGTCTCCAGGTCATGTCAGAGACCTTCACGGCAGCCCCTCCCAATCACAGGCCCAGAGCCCAGTAGGAAAAAATGGTTTCATGGACTGGGCCCAGGGTCCCTGTGCTGTGTGCAGCCTAGGGACTTGGTGCCCTGTGTCTCAGACACTCAAGCCATGGCGAAAGGGGCCAATGTACAGCTTGAGCTGTGGCTTCAGAGTGTGGAAGCCCCAGGCATTGGCAGCGTCCATGTGGTGTTGAGCCTGTGAGTGCACAGAAGTCAAGAATTGAGGTTTGGGAACCTCTGCCTAGTTTTCAGAAGATGTATGGAAACTCCTGGATGCCCAGGCAGAAATTTGCTGCAGGGGCAGAGCCCTCATGGAGAACCTGTGCTCAGGCATTGCAGGGGAGCCCCCATACAGAGTCCCTACTGGGGCATTGCCTAGTGGAGTGTGAAAAGAGGGCCACCATCCTCCAGGCCGCAGAATGGTAGATCTACTGACAGCTTGCACCATGCGCCTGGGCCACAGACACAATGCCAGCCTTTGAAAGCAGCAGGAGAGAGACTGTATCCTGCAAAACCACAGGGGTGGAGCTGCCCAAGACCATGGGAACCCACATCTTGCATCAGTGTGAGCTGGATGTGAGATACGGAGATCATTTTGGAGCTTTAAGATTTGACTACCCCAGTGGATTTCGGATTTTCATGGGCTCTGTAACCCCTTTGTTTTGGCCAGTTTCTCTCATTTGAAACAGCTGTATTTTCCCAGTACCTGTACCCCCATTGTGTCTAGGAAGTAACTAGCTTGTTCTTGGTTTTACAGGCTCATAGGCAGAAGGGACTTGCCTTTCTCAGATGAGACTTTGGACTATGGACTTTTGGGTTAATGCTAAAATGAGTTCAGACTTTGGGGGACTGTTGGGAAGGCATGATTGGTTTTGAAATGTGAGAACATGATATTTGGAGGTGCCAGGGGTGGAATGATATGGTTTGGCTGTGTTCCCATCCAAATCTCAACTTGAATTGTATCTCCCAGAATTCCCACGTGTTGTAGGAGGGACCCTGGGGGAAGGAAATTGAATCATGGGGGCCTGTCTTTCTCATGCTATTCTCATGATAGTAAATAAGTGTCATGAGATCTGATGGGTTTATCACAGGTTTCTGCTTTTGCTTTTTCCTCATTCTATCTTGCCGCCACCCTGTAAGAAGTGCCTTTCACCCTCAGCCATGATTGCAAAACCTCCCCAGCTGTGTGGAACTGTAAGTCTAATTAAACCTCCTTTTCTTCCCAGTCTCGTGTGTGTCTTTATCAGCAGCATGAAAATGGACTAATGCAAACACTCTTATTATTACAGTGATAATGAAGCTTCAGGTTCTAGATGGTACAGTTATAATTTGTTTAGCATGTTTTATCAGCATAAGTCCTTGGGCAGTTTTATATAATTTCTCTTGCTAAACTGTATTACCATATAGTGGAGGAAAAATGAACCTTTATTATGTCAAGCCACTGATTTTCAAACTTAATTTGCTACTGCAGTATTGCCTAACATGCTATAGTGTAGACTAATGTAGTGTGTATTCTTGTCTTTGATAGGATCATCTGTAAATTTCCACACATATAAATATTATTTGCAGTAAAGTTTTGTTAGCTATCCTTTAGCAGGTTAAGGAATTTCCCTTGAAATTCCTTGTTTGAATAGAATATATATATTAATAATGAATGGATATTGAATATCATCAGATGCTTTTTCCAGCACCTGTTGAGATGACAATTTTTTTATGGTGAATTGATAAATGTTCTAATGATAATCCATCCTTGTATTATTTGAATAAAGTGCCTTGTCATGTTGTGTTCTTTTAGCTTATTCTTTAGCATTCCTGAATTAAAATAATTTAGTTGTGATTTTTCCATATATGGCCACAGCTGAGGGTGGCCTATAATTATCCTTTCTTGTACTGTCCTTGAATGGTTTGGTAGCATTGTTGTGATCACATTGTAACTTTAGTTGGGAATGTTTTCTTTCTTTCTCAGAAAGTTTGTCAGTTTGTTCTTTAGCTGTGTATATTGGATTATTGGTAAATTGTATTGTGAGCCCATCCTTTGTGGAACTTTCCTTGTAGAAATCCTGTTAGGCTTGGGCTATGAGAGTTTGCAACTTGTTTCTGCCATAGATCCCTCATATATAATTGGTCCGGAAACCCCACTGCTTAACAGCTGTTTGATTTTGCTTTTATCTTCTTACCAATAAAGTACAGGTAATAAAAATGTCTACCTCATTAGGTTGTTGTGAGGATTTAAAAAGTTATTTCTATGTAAGTGAATAGAATAGTGGTCTAAGAGGGGAGGGGTTCCCCTCAAGAACTGATATATTTGGGAATTATTTTCTTATTGTATTATTTTAGAATAGCTTTTAAATTCAGCTTCAGTGAAAAAAAGTACATCTTACTTAAACCAAATCAGATAGTGCACATACAAATGTTTAAATCAGATAAGATAGGAATTGATCATTTACTTGATGTAAGATTCACTAAGGAATGTTCTTGGCAAGATTGAGAAACTGATTTCAGTTACCCATATCTACTTTTCCCCTTTCAGAACCATACTTTCCTCTGGCCATCCTGCAAGTTGTTCCTGCACTGTACTTCTGTCCTATGGTCCTTATTCTCAACTGCTTCTCAGCTAATTCCATTTGAATGATTTGTATTTATTTCTGAACTCTTCTGCCCTATGACAGAAGAGAAACTTTAGAGAATAGTGTGTGATATAGGCACTATGTAGGCTTACAACAAATATTTGTTGAGTAACTGAATTTTCTAGTTCCCATTATTTGTAGTAGTAAATTCTCACCCACACTCATTTGACCTTGAGGTTTTTGAAAATAGAACATTTTTATGGCCATTAATATGATTTGTCAACTTACTGTGTAAGCAACTTTTTAGGAATCTTATTTCATAAGTGTGGTATAAAAACACTACATATCATAGATTTGAAGAGCATGTCATTAATCACGATGGATTTAGTGTATGAAATTTCCTTTTTTACCTGTACCAGTTTCAGATTAGTTTAAAAATATTAGTTATTTTTCCATCTTGATACATTTTAGCATTTGCCATATTGAAACTGTTGCAATTGTGGGTTCATAGAAAGTCATTTAAAAAACTATTTTCATAAATGTTAAAAAAAAGGCCTTTTTAATGCTGAAGTGTAAATGCCATACACAGAAGAAAATTATCTTTCATGAGCCAAGCTCTCCACTAGTGTTTTCACTTTTCTTTCATTTAATTTTTGTGTCAAATCTGTAAGATTATGTCTTCAGTTTATAGGTAAGGAAACTAAACCCTCAATAGGGTAAATGACTTGCTCAGGGTCTCATAAACAGCAGGGATTTGAACTCAAGTTTTTGGATTCTAAGCCAGTATTATTGAAGATACACTCAAGAAATATAACCCTTCTGTGATGAACTAAAGAGATAATATTCCATTTAACTTTTGAAAGGAAATAATTTAAGGGAAACTCACAAGAGCTATGGAAACATTTTTTAAGCTAAGGCTGAAGGCTTTAAGTTTGAAGTGGATTCTTATTAAAGAGACCTGCCCTTTCGTTATACCTCCTAACCCCTTGTTTAGATATAAGACTTTCCAAAACATAACACTCTAATTCCATGGAAGGAATACATTCAAGCTGTGTTCACATTGCACAATTACTTCATGTCTATTTAGCTCTAATTTCCTTTCTCATTACTTGTCCTTGATGTCTTATATTCTGTATTGTAACTTTTTTTGAGTTCTCCTGTTATATTTATTTAACACCCGTGATTGTTGTTCCCTGCTTTGTTTGGTACTTTACATGCAGAAGATGCTTAATAAGTGTTGAACACTATTGAGTTACAGCATTTAAGATTCTTGTACAATGTGTCCCTCCCACCTCTATAATATTCTTTATTACATTCATATAGAAATAGCCAAACTGTTGTTCATTTTTCATCTTTGCTTATCTTTTCTTGTGCCTTTTTCTTTTTCTGAATGACTTTTCTCCTCCTTTCCTTTACTCATGGCTTTGATTTCAATTCTGCCTCCTCAATGAGACCTCCACCATTAAGACCATTAGAAGTCTTTCATTCCTTTCAATTTCTTTTTGCAGTTATTGTCATTGGAATGTGTTTGACACTTCAGCGTATCTTATTGTCATTTATCCTTCTGTGTATGCAATGTCTTATCTGGATTGTGAGTTTAAATTTTTATATTTCTTTAGGTTTGAGTATTAGCTAACATGTTCAAGAGATTCTCAGTGAATATTCTGATAGAAAATCAGTGGTAGTTACCTATAAAAGGCTTTATATAAAGCATTGCTGACTAGTTTGGGGAGAAAATTTAGCAGATAAAAATGAAGTGATCTGCCATCTAACATGTCTCAATTGACATTGAAATTGTTAAAAAGAAAATAATCCAGGCCAAGTGGCTCATATTTGGATATATTCTAGAAACAGCAATGTGATACCTTCTCCCACTTCCTTTTTCTTTCTTGTCTTGTCTTGTCTCGTCTTTTTTTTTTTTTTTTTTTCTTTTTCTTTGAGACAGAGTCTTGCTATGTCACCCAGGCTGGAGTGCAGTGGTGCAATCATAGCTCACTGCAACATAGAACTCCCGAGCTCAAGTGTTCCTCCTGCCTCCGCCTCCTGAATAGTTGAGACTACAGGTGTGAGCTACCTATTCTGTGTCTCTTAACATATGCACTTACATTGTTGACCATGAACCTCCTTGATCTTGTTTTTAACATTTACTGTGTTTTTGTTTTGTCTCTGAACAGCTAAAAATGGAGCAATTTTATTTTTTTCTTCAATCTCGATCACATATTTCTTGTTGGTCAGTTATTGGGGACTGTAATTGAGTTATTTGCACTATGTTCTGTTAGGTTCTGGAATGAAAGCATGATTCTCTCAGCTGACCACTGACTTATTATTTGTTGTAATTTTGGAAAATAGTGAAAAGTATGGTAGTGTTGAAGCAAAACCTATGCTGGACTTAGGTTTTAATAACAAATGACATACATTTATTGGGCAACTAATTTATACATCTAGACATTCTGCAATATAATTTAAGTAAATAATGGAAGATCTGTAAGCTAGCTGTTATTAACTTTATTTTTCATGTGAGGAAATGAGTCTGAGAAGAATTAGATAGCTGTCTAAAAGGTCAAATATTTAACAACTAGCACTGCTGTAACATAAACTCTTAAAAGCAGGGACTTTGTTTTGTTCACTGTTGTAGTCCCAACACTTAAGACATGACTGGGACTCAGATATTTGTTAAATGAATCCAGTTCCTCTCCTCTTATTCTCTCTTGAACTCAACTTCAGATTTTCACTCCTGTCACTCCTTTAAAGCTATTTTTGTTGATGTTATCAATGACCTCACTGTTACTAACATCCAAAGATCTTGTCTTTTCTAACTTGACTTCTCAAGTTATATTTACCCATTAGTTACTCCCCCTTTCTTGAAATTCATTGTTGACTGACTTCCAAAACAACACATTCTCTTGTTTCTTTCCTTTCTTCCCTGGCTACTCTTCAGTAATGTTTTCTTTTCATCTTTCATGCCTCTAAATATTGGAGTATTCTCAGGGCTAGTTCTTCAGATGTTTTCTACTTTTGATTTACTTTTACTTCCTTGGCAATATCACCCAGTGCAATATCTTTAAATACCACTTAGATGCTAGTAATTACTAATTTATATTTTTATCCTGGACTTTTCCCCAAACTCTGCTCTAATACATTGAATTATTAATAGATTAATAGATGTGAAGCTTAATATGTCCAAAACTAGACTCCTAATATCTTAATTTTCTATGCTTACAGTTGGAAGAGTATATCTAATTTATACAAACCCAACCCTTCTAGTTGATTAGGACAGAAAACCTTCGTGTCATCTTTGACATTGAGACCAGTTTCGACCTGTTGGCTGTGTCTTCTAAATATATTCTGAATCTGATCACTTCTTACCTCCGTTGCAATCTTTCTGGCCCAAGCCGGCATCCTTTTCCAGATTTTATTATAATAGGTTCCTAGCTGATTTCCTGCCAGGACCCTTGGCCCCTCTGCAGACTATTCTCAATATAATAGCCTGGGGTGTCCTATTTATAGAAGGAAAAAGTCAGGACATGTTTTTATCTCAGAATAAAAGACTAAATTCTTAAAACCTACCTTTTTTACCTCATTTCTTACTGCTCAGTCCAGCTCCACTGGCTCCCTTGCTAATATCAAGCATGTCCTCCTCCTACTCCCAAGATCTTTGCATTTATTTTTCTCTCTTCTGGCATAGTCTTTCCACAGATAATCTTTGTGACAGGTCTTACGGTCTTTACTGAGGTTGTCAGGTCTGCGTGAGGTTCCTACTGAGTATCCCATTTAAAATTGCAGTTCCTTTCCTGCATACCCTTTTCCATCCCACCTAGCAGCACTTAACCCACCTTCTTCTCATGTTACTTAATATCCTTTAATACACTCTATTCTACTTCTTTATCATGGTGTGTTTTTGTGTTTTACATTTATCTCTTCTTATTAGAATATATATTTTACCAGAATGTAAGTTGCATAGGAGTAGGAATGTATTCGTCTTTCCTTATTTGTTCATGTGTCCATTCTCAGAACAAATGAAGTAGTGAATGAGTATTAGACCTGAATTTGAATCTAGTTCTGTTTGACCTGATAGCTAAACTAGGCTACCATTTGGTTTATGTGGATATATTATTTGTTTTAGATACACACACCCCTATGCAAACCCCACCACTACTCAAAAGCCTTTTGAAGTAATGTCTTATAAATTTTACATATAATGAACAATCTTGATATATTTAATATTTAATCTTACACTGACTAATTACTATATTCCGAATTTTATCTTTAAATATAGCTGTGGCATGTATTTGTTTTATTACTTTTATAAAATTAGTATGTGTGCACACACATATTACTACTGTGCATACTATATTACTATATTTTGTTATATACGTGTGTATCTGTATGTGTAGATCTATATAATTAATTTTTAAAACAGGTTATGAGGACACCCCATGGGAGAGACTTCGATGACTCTTTAGAAAAGTGTGAAGAGTATTTGAGCCCAAGGTCGTGTAGTAAGCCCCAGCATTCAGCGAGGACCTTACTAGTCCATTCAGCACCCTCAACAATGCCAAAGCATCCTCCAAGCCCTGTGTTAAATAGAGCTTCTCTCAGGGAAAGGTAATTATGTGCGGTCTTCATTTCTGTACTGATCTTTGAATAATAAGTATTAGAAGGGAAGCAGCAATTATGCATGTGAAATGAATATCTATAAAAGTGTAATTTGATTTTAAGAGGCTTAAATTGTTTCTGTTTAAAATATATTACATATTAGATAATGTTAGATATTTCTTCCTAGCACAGTTCTCTAGATGTGGGTTTATTCACCAGGTATGGGTCACATTAACCCTAATTACAGATTATAGTTCTTAAAAGTGAAAAGTAATATATATGATTGTTTTTAGTAGATTCAGAGGAATTTAATATTACAGGCTTGCCTTAAGTGTAAACACAACACAGATTATATTTTTTATTTAGTCATAATGGCTATCTATATATTGTTGGTAGATGGTATCTAGTTTTCTCAAACAACCTTCTCCCAACTCCCTAAGAGCATCTTAATCATGTAAAGATTCCAACTGTCCCTTTAAAAATGCTATGGCAGCCAGAGTCTGATCCTGTTATAATTTAGATGTGAAATAAATAGTTCCTTTTCATATATTTTAAAATTGAAATTGGAAATTCCTTGCCTCTGTCACAAATAGTAATATAGAAAACCATGTTTCTGTAATAAGTTGAAAAGAAATCAATCCTGGTGAAAAAAATTATGTAAGTTTTTTCTGTATGTAAGAGAAACACTGTCAACAATGTGGAAATCGATGTATCTTTACAGCTGGTGTCAGAAAGCGAAAGTAAGCACACCAAATTCCTGTAGTGTATTGGGGTCATCAGGCATAATTAACAAAGATTTAATTAGCTGTAGAGAATATATTGAAAGTTTAACTCAAAACTGATGATTTGAACAACAGTGTATTAGTTTGGATGCTGTACTAAAACAAATCTATTTTAAACATACTGGTTTGTCTGTTTACTTATTAGCTTTGCAAGCATTCATAATGGATGTATGGAGGCATGTTGTAGACCCCAATCCTGAGATACGTAATTTTGATTAAGGTTGCTTCTAGTTCATTAGAGTCAGGCCTGTGGTGGGGTTGGGAGGATCATGGAATCATTAACATAGGTGCACACACAAACAACAACAACATCATCAAAAATTCAGGAGAAAAACTGAAAGGTTTTTCTGCTGAAGTTGATAACTTGCATCTCAGTATCAGGGGACTTTCCTTGATTTCCTCATCTGCCCAGCTGTTTAGACATACCGTTGATGCTCCTTTCTTTTTATCAACTTTTAGAAATCATCTCTAGTGATTTTATTGATTAGGTCCTTTGTCATCTCTCTAAATTTTCCAGAATTTCTTAAATCTGTATTTCCTTGGATATGTTTTTATTTACTTTTATAATAAACTTTTATAAATAAATACTTTTACAAATGAGTATTATTTACTTTTATAAATAAATTTATGTTTTTATTTACTTTTATAAATACTTTTATTTTTCTACCTTTTCACATATTTTGTAGAACTCTCCAATTGTAAACCTACCACTCTAGTACAGTATTAATTTTAGTTCTGTGTTACTTTATCTTTGTATACAATTTTGTTCCAGCTTTTGACCCTCAGTCTTTTCTGGATTGATAAATTTGTCATTGAGGCTATATTCAAAAATTCTTCATTGATGACAGTTAAAGTTAGCTGCCCCTTTATTCATATTTCAGTATGGGGAAGGGCTTAGAGTAGATAGCGGTGGCATTTACACATTATTTTCACTCAGGATGATAGATGTAGTAAGTTCTTTGCTAGAAGAAAATGAGTGATTCTAATGTTAAACATTACCTATTTTAACTATAACTTGAGGAAGGTTAGGTAATTTTAAAATAAAAGAATACAATGGCAATTTAGTTTTGAATTTCCCTATACAAATTAACATTTTATTAGTATACTCTCTGGGACAGGCATGACAGATAAGCTTTTTTTACTTTCACTAAAGCAGAACACCTTTGATTTGAGTGTATTTTCTAAATATCTAGATTAGTCTCTAAAGGAAGATGAAATGTCTAAGGCATACTACTAGGAACAAAAACATTTTATTCTTTTCAACACTCAGTACCGCATCTTTAAATATAAGACATTCTCTGAAATGGCTTTTTCTAGGTCACTAAGCAGTATACTTGTAGGGTGTTTATACAATCTATTGAAATCAATAAACAATTTAAACCGATATAAATGTAGATTGTATGTTCCAGGGAAAATTGGAAGTTTTGCGTGGGCGCTGTATGACAGAACATACAGTTATAGGAGTTTATCTTTGTAAATATTTATTGAAATTAAATAAATTTTCTCTAAGATTGCAGTGAAATGCTGACTCCTTAATCATGTATATAAACAGATTTTTAGAAACTTTCCCAATGGCTTTAATCAAATGAATTTCTTTATTTATACTGAAGGTGGATTTTGCTTTGTGCCCATTTAAGAAATTCCTCCAGTGAAGTTAGCACAACATAAAATGGTTTCAATTTTGGTTATAAGTGTTATATTTCAGAAGTTGTTTCCTTCTCAATGTGTAAATATTAATATTATAATTTAAAATTTGTGTGAAGTTTTGAGTTATTACTAAAATTAGACCAAGAAATACTAGCAAATCTACTGAAAAAGGAGCTGATACTCTTTTGAATCATGCTTAAAGTTTTGACTTTTATAAATGAAATTAGATTGAAAAGCAAACGTTCCTTATTCCACAGCACAGACTAGTGGATCCTCTAATAGTATCATTGAAGAGATCCAGTGGATCCTCACTGCTGAGTAGTTGGATCTCAGATTTCCGAGATGTGCTATATATATTGCAAATAACAAAGTCTGCTAATTTATTTTTCATAGGTGCAATAGAACTTGCTTTTGCATATACAGGAGATTAAAATTTAGATAATTGATTATTCGTTATTTGTTGCATTTTTAAAGTAGATTATATAAAACATTTATCCTGTTTAGTGGTTTATACTTTGTATAAACATATGATATTGTAGCTTTTAAGAACAAACTGGTCTCATGCCTATAATCCCAGCACTTTGGGAGGCCACAGCGGGCAGATCACAAGATCAGGAGTTTGAAACCAGCCTGACCAACATGGTGAAACCTGTCTCTACTAAAAATATAAAAATTAGCCAGGTGTAGTGGTGGGCAATCCCAGATACTCAGGAGGCTGAGGCAGGAGAATTGCTTGAACCTGGGAGGCAGAGGTTGCAGTGAGCCGAGATTGCGCCACTGCACTCCAGCATGGGTGACAGAGCAAGACTCCATCTCAAAAAAAAAAAAAAAAATAAGGACAAACTAGGAAGAAAAAAAGGCAAAGATTTAAGCAACATAGCAACATTTTACCTATTTCATTATTATATGAAATAAAGTCATTTATCTATACTAGTGTTAGTTGTGAATTTGAGAAGGGCATAGGAAAGAGAAAGGGATATTTTGTTTCTTCTTTCACATCTTTAATTTCAACCCATATTTTTCAGTTTTTTAGATGCATTTATTCATAGCTGAGACTAGAGAGATGATATCATCTGTGTTGTAAAGAAACCATTTAACTTCTATGTTGCTCTGCATTCTGAAAAAATGAGCATGATTAAATTGTAAATATTTTTATCTATTATATACATTTTGTTTCATTTCATAAAATTAGGTATTTTTTTCTCAGCAGGAAGGAATTTTTTCACATAGCTTGAGGGTATGATTGCTAGAGAATAGGAAGGATATGTAAAGGCATTGTACATAAAATTACTGTTTTAATATGAAAATCTGTATCTTTAATTAAAGCTCCAGATAATTACGTGTGAAAATCATTAAAATGGTCAGATATGTAGGTATGTTCTCCCAAATGTATGCCAACCTTTATTCGGACTATTTGGTGAACATATGGTGGAAACTTGATAGTATAGCATAGAATCAATACCTGATTTTAGTAATAAAAATAAAACTTATTTTATGCCTACAGGTTTCATTCTGACTGGTGTTCACCTTCAAACTGCGATGAGATCCATGACCGGGTAAAAAATGTCTTGAAATCACATCAGGCTCATCAAAGACATTTATATGTTAGTTTCTAAAATTTTCTTTCGAAGGCTATTTATAATAGGTCAAGAAAACCACCAAAGATGCCTAAAGCTTATAAAATTTAGTCACCCGAAAGAAAAAAAGAAAGCAAGCTCCATTTGATGGAAATCACTGGTTTTGCCCAAGGCAACATATCTAAATTCCTGCTTGACCTAAGTCATTATGCAAAATGTTTGAAATAGACCATCTGAACTATGAACAGTGTTAGTGATAATTATCTTATAAAGTTTCAGTACATAGTGACTTGATGATAATTATTTCACAGCCTTCAAAATATGAGAACTCTTGTTTCATGGTTCAGTATAAAGCAATTTCATCTGCTGCAGATATATTTAATTCTAAATGGTAGCATGAGGGGGTAGTGAAAGGTATGTATTTTGAAGAAACTTCTCAGTTAATTTGTATGTTAGTTGAATAAAAGAGGAAAAGAACAGGTCAGGTTTGTCAGGTTTAATATTAGAAAAAATCTATATGAGGATATTTTCTGAGAAAAAGCAGATAAGCATTCATATAAATGACAGCTGGGAAATAATGACAGTACATTTTTGTGTGTTTGATCTCTTGTTTCATTCATTAGTTTAAAAAGCAATCATTTATCATCAATGTGTGTTGGACACTAAGATTAGTCTTGGGGGATATAAGGGGTTTATATGACCTTGGGATCACTTTTTACAGTTTTAAGTTTCTATATACATGCTATTTTTAAAATTAAACTTCTTTTCAAAGTATGGAAAAGAACACATAGAAAATGTAAAAATAGTAAGTAACAGCTTGATAAATTATAAAATTAACAGTCTTATGTAAACTACCTACCAGATCAAGAAACAAAGCAGTTCTGCAGAAGCCCCTCTTGTTCCTGCCAGCTACTGCCATTCCAAGTGTAAACATTATCAAACTTCTAACAAAGTTGTTTATCTTCTAGTAGCAAGATATAATATTGCATGTTTTGAACTTTATATAAATGACATCCTACAGTGTCTACTTTTTTATTCTTGTTTCTCTTTGGTTTTTCAATTCAAGCATTTTTGAAATTTAGACATCTTGTTTTACGTGGCAGTGTAGCAGTAGTTCATTCTTGTTGCCATAAATAAAATGTAATCATACAATACATTTTATTGTATGAAAATGCTACCATTTATTCATTCTTCCATTTTTGGGCGTTTAGTTTGTTTGGGGTGTGAGCTGTTACAGAGCTGCTGTAAGCAGTATGCACATGTCCTTGGGTGACATTGCATACATTTTATTTGGGTATGTATCTACCAGTGGAATTAATCAGGGGGAATGTGTACACTCAGCTTTAGTAGACACTATCAAAGAATGTTGCACATGGTTTTAACAGTTACACTCCCACTACCAATGTGGGAGAGTTCTACTTGTTTCATATCCTCCCTACTCCTTTGATTGATTGATTGTGTGTGTTTGTGTGTGTGTCTGTGCTTCTATGTGTTTTCATTTGGCATTTTGATAAGTGAAAAGTAATTTATCATATAATGGTTTTAATTTTCTGTGTCCTGTGACAAGTGAATATTCTTATTGGCCATTTGGATATCCTCTTTTGTGTTCACGTCATTTGTTCATTTTTCTACTGGATTGTCTTTCATTTTTAGGTAAGATTTCCATGTAGATGCTTCATATGAGTTCTTAGATATAGTTTTTCAATTTTCTTTTCCCACTCTGTGCCTTATCTTTTCACTCTTAATAGTATCTTTTGATTAAAAGTAGTTGTTAATTCTAATGAATACAGTTTATCATTTTTCCTTTTTGATTAGCATCTTTATAGTTTTTGTCTACTTTAAGACTTTCTTGTATGTCTTCTGAAGGCCTTTTTTCTTTAACATTTAAATTTATTTTTTAGAATTATCTTTTTCCACACAGTGGTAGCTAGGAGTCACATTTCAAGAAAGGTTCAAGTCTCGTTATTATAGATTTGTCTGTTTTACTTTCTGGTTCTCTTAATTTTGTTTTATATATTTTGAAGCTATGTCATTGGATGGATTATGGAACTTTAATTATGAAATGTCCCTCTTTATCTCTAGTAATATTCCTTGTTTCACAGTATATTTTATCTGATGTTAGTATAGCTATAGCAGCTTTTCTGTCTAGTATATGCATGGTATATAATCTTCAAGTCTTTGGTTTATGTCATTATATGTAAAGGATATATCTTGTAAGTACCATGTGAATTTTTTTTTTCAAGAATGAAAATCGAGTATTTTTATGTAGGTTGTTTTGTCTTTTGTTTGGATTAATCAAAATTTTAAACAATTTATTTTCCTTTGTATTAACTCATGGTTCTTTTTAAACTATTTTGTTATTGTTTGCCTTATTTCAACATACATACATGACAAATTATTTTTTATGACTTTTCTAATAATATGGGAACATGAAAACATTTAACTGTTTTTAATCTGCTTTCTTTTTTGCTTATCTGTTATCACGCATTTTAATTCTACATGTATAAAACACAAGAAATTATTTTTGTTCATCTAGTAACATTTATTTTAATCACATATTATTTTTCATTCTTTCTTGCAATTCACTGTTTCCATTTGGGTTCTAGAATTGTTTTCCTTCTAACATGAAGAACTCTCTTTAATACTTCTTTTTATGTCAGACTCCTGGATAAGAATTCTGATTTTTCTTGAAAACATCTTGGTTCTATTTATGCACAATAGTTTTTCTGGATATAGAATTCTAGGTTAATAGTCATTTTTTTTTTTTTTTTTTTTGGCATTTAAAAGAAGCTAATCCATTGTCTTCTGGCTGCTTCTGTATCTGTTGAAAAGTCAGCTATTATTTGTTTGCAATAATATGACTTTCCCCCTTCTGTTGCATGTAAGATGTGCTATTTGCATTGTGTTTAGTAGTTTTCCTATGATCTATCTAAATGTGGTTTTACTGAATTAATATCCATTCAGTATGCAGAACTCATGTCTTTCATCTGTTTTGGAAAACTCTTAGCCATTCTTTCTTTAAACATTGCTTCCATCCCAATATCTCTTTGCTATTTTTCTAGAACTTCAAATTACACTTACATAAAAATCTTTAAAATGTGTCTCGTATGTATCTTATGCCTATATTCGCATTTTTCATTATTTTTTTCTCTCCAGTTTGGATATTTACTTTTAAACTGTTCTTTGCTAATTCTGTATTCTGCCATATTTTCATTGATGTTAAAACTTTGATGAAATTCTGATTTTGAAGTTTTGATGAAAGCTTTTCATGAGGTTTTGATGTTAAAACTTTGATCGATGAAATGGGGCAAATCCTGGGGAAATGCAAATTACTATAACTGATATGGTTTGGCTGTGTGCCCACCTAAATCTCATCTTGAATTCCCGTGTGTTGTGGGAAGGACCCTGTGGGAGGTAATTGAATCATGGGGGCAAGTCTTTCCTGTAGCTGTTCTCGTGATAGTGGATAAGTCTTATGAGGTCTGATGGTTTTTAAAAGAGGAATTCCTCTGCACAAACTCTCTCTTTGCCTGCTGCCATCCATGTAATGTGACTTGCTCCCTATTGCCTTTAACCATGATTGTGAGACTTCCCCAGCCATGTGGAACCGTAAGTCCAATTATACCTCTTTCTTTTGTAAATTGCCCATTCTTGGGTATGTCTTTATCGGCAACATGAAAATGGACTAATACAATAATTAACTGAAAATGAAATATTAGTGGTTATATATCTATTAAATAAATTGAATTCGTAGTTAAGAACTTTTTCAAGGAGAGAGGCCTAGATGGTTTCTCTGGTTAATCCAAACAAAATTTGAGGAGAACACAATACCAGTCTTGCACATCCCTGAAAACAGAAGAAGGAAAACTCCTTGGGTCACTTTATGAAGTCAGTATTTACTGTAATGCTATAACTAGACAGCGACATTGCAAGAAAAGAAAAATGCAGACAATGGCCCTCATGAATATATATACAAAAATTCCCAAAAACATAGTAGCAAATTAAATCCATCTGTATATAAAAATGAAAATGCCTCACAGTTAAATGGACTTATTGCAGAAATGCAGTATAAATTTATCCTATTAACTGATTAAGAAAAAGCATATTTCTTATATGTAGTTTCAGCAGACACAGAAAAAGCATTCAATAAAATTAAACACCTTTCATAATAAAAACTCTTAGTAAAGTGGGGGTAGAAGTGAACTTCCTTTGAGAAGGAAATTGGAAACCTATTTTGGAAACCTATATTTGGAAACCTGTAGCTAACATTATACTCACTGGTGAAAGACTGATTGCTTTTTCTCAAAGTTCAGAAAGAAAACATTGTTTTCTTTAGCGTCATACTGAAAATCTTAGGCAATGTAATAAGGCAAGTAAAATAAAAGTCATAAAGATTAGAAAGGAAGAAACATAACTGTATTTGCAGAAGATATGATTATTTATAGTAAATAAATAAACAAACTCTAAAGGATCTACAGAATAGCTCATAGAAATAGTGAATTGAGCATGGTCACAGAAAGAAGGAACATCAGTTTTTTTTTCTATATACCAGCAATGAGCAATTGATATTTTAAGTTAGAAGATCTATGCCATTTATAATAGCAGCAGTAATTTAAATGCTTAGCTAAAATTCTAACAATATGTGTAGGATCTGTATGCTGAGAACTGGAAAACATTATTGAAAGAAATCAAGGAAGACAAAAATAAGTAGAGTTGACATAACATGTTCATGGATGGGAGGATTCAATATTTGAATCTCAATTTGATATCTAGATTTTATGCAGTCTTAATCAAAATTCCGGCACATGTTTTTAGTAGATATTGACAAGCTTATTCAACAACTTGTATGAAAGGCAGATAAACTTAAAAAATCAAAACAGTCTCAAAATGAATGAAGCTGGAGGACTCACTGCGTAATTTTAAGATTTTTACAGTAAAGCACAGTAATGAGGATTGTGTTATATTGAGTAAATTATGGACACATATATCGAAGGAATAGAATAGAGATTCCAGAAATAGACCCAGGTAAATACTGTCAACTGATTTTGACAAAAGTGTAAAGCCAATTAAATGTTGACTTAGTTTTTGTTATCTTTTGAACAAATGGTTCTTAATTTTTTTTAAAAGCCCCTTGGCATGTAATTCAAAATAAATCATAGACCTTGAATGTAAAACTAAAACTTCTAGAGGAAAACGTAATAGAAAGTCTGTGTAATTTAAGTTTGGCAATGAGTTTTTATATAGATAGCAAGCACAACATCCATAAAGTTAAAAAAAATTGACAAATTAGATTTAATTTGCTCTGTGAAAGTCACTATTAAGAGAAAAAAAAGGCCACAAGTTGGATGAAAATACTTTAAAATCACATATATGACTTAGGACTTGTATCCAGAGTTAGGAAAAAAAGAAAAGCACAAAACAACAATCCAAACTTAACAAAAAGAAAATAACCAAATTAAATAACGGGCAAAAGATCTGAACAGGCATTTCACCAAAAGAACACATTAAAACATGCTGAATTCATAATGGAAATGCAAATTAAAACCATAATAAGATACTACTATACACCTATTAGAATCATTAAATAAAAACAACAACAAAATTATGCTGACAAGGATATGGTTCAAAAGGAATTTCCATTTAATGCTGGTGGGAATACCAATGGTATAGCCACGATATAAGACAGTTTTAAATAAAATGAAACATATACTTATCATATGACCCAGCAATCCTACTTCTAGGTCTTTATCCAAATGCATTGAAAATTTATATTCACCCGAAAATCTGTACACAAATATTTATAGAAACTTTATGGTTGCCAAAAACTGGAGGCAACAAAGATGCCCTTTATTGGTGATGGTGAACAAACCTATGGTATGTCTGTCTTCAATGGAATACTACTCAACAATAAAAAAGAATGATCTGTTAATTCACAGAACATGATGAATCTTAAATATGGCTTGTTGAGTGAAAGAAGCCAGATCTCCAAAGCTACATGTATGATTTTATTTATATTACATTATTGAAGTAACAAAATTTGTAAGGAGGGACACAGAAGATGTTGGCTACAAGAGAGACCAGCCTGACAGGGAAATCTTCAGGTTTAAGGAACTGTTCCGATTGGTATGGGAGTGATCAATACATAACTTTAAGCATTTGTCAAAACTCATAGATATATACATCAGAGTTAACTTTACTATATGAAAATTAAAAGAAAAAAGCATGATGTTGTGTCATCCAAGGATGTAATGATTATCATAATTAATGAACATAACAATATTAAAATGTAAGACATGCTTAAATTAACTGACCTAAATAACTTTGGAATATGATGTTTTAAATGCGTATATGGTAAGGCTAAGACAAAAAGCACAACATAGTCACTATATTCTAGGTCAGAGGCCAGCAAACTTTTTCTGTAGACAGTAAGATGTTAAATACTTTTTACTTTTTGGGTCATAGGATCCCCATGACAACTACTCAGCTGTATGGTTGTAGCAAGAAAGCAATCGTATGCAGTATGTAAGCAAATGAGCATTTCCGTGTACCAAAAAACTATCATTGTGCACTAAAATGTGAACTCCATGTAATTGTCACATGAATTTTCATAAAATATTCTATTTTTATAGTCATTTACAAATGTAAATACAATCCTTAGCTCTTATATCATACTAAATATTCAGTGCCAGTAGTTTGATAACCCCTGCTCTAGTAGATAAATGTGTTTCATATGGGATTAGCAATTCTGAAAATATTTTACACTTGTGTTAGAGTTGAACCAATAAGTAAATAAACTGTAGATAAAGACAGTAGATTTCTCATTGTCAGAAAAATAATTTACAAAGAAGCCAGGAGGATGAAGGCTAAAATGAACTCTGTGATGTTGGGTTAGAGTTTGAGATAAGTTTTAATTCATGTTTATTTAAAAATATATACAAATAGATTGATTCAGAAATAAATAAATAGATATGAAAGTATACCTGAGTTAGTATACATACATATTTCCTAGCTCTGCCCTTCAGAAGGGCAGAAGCAGTGTCAATAGCAATGAGCACAGCCAGATCCCAGATCTTGGTTTCTGAAAAACCTTTTTCCAATAAAAGTTGCTAGCACTCTTGTAACAATGGCTAATTCTGGGGCTGGGGTAGGGAAAATACAGGATTAACATGGAGCATCTTGTAGTGCAAAAAGTGAAGAATTGCTCAAAAAAGGTGACGGAGAGGGAGAGGGGGCATGTCAATAGGACACAGAAGCCAATCTAAATGAGCCTCTAGTGGTCAGTATTGGAATAATATTATACAAAGCAGTAGAATTGGATTATAATTCAAAGAATAAAATAAATATCCAAGAGTCCATACTGATGTAAGTGAAACAATGAATAACTGAGAGGGGGAATGGATAAATCTCCATTACAGAATTCTAAATAAATGATTATGAATAATGTACCCCCTACAGGAAGTGGAGCTTACTTTCATTCCCCTTGAGTGAGTACTGGAGTGACACTGGACTTAGTGACTTGCTTCTAATAAGTAGTACATGGAAAGGACAAATAGCAACTTAGGTGGAGAAATTGTAGTGACCCAATAGGTTCTTGTTGTCCACTGCCCACAAAAGCTAGTACACTGAGAAAAGCAGGAGTTACAGTAGAGAAAGTATTTGATAATAACAGGGCCAGTCAAGTGAGGAGATGGGAGATATTTCCCACATCTGCCTCTCTGAGAATTCAGAGGCTCAGGTTTTTAAGATTGCTATGGTGGTTGGGGAGCTGGAGAACTGAGGCAATTGATTAGCTAGGGATGAAGTCACAAGAGTGTTGAGACTATCTTCCTGCAGCTGAGTTGGTTCCAGAGAGGAGTTGCAGGATGAATTGAGTCAGTTCCTCGGTGTGGATCACAAGTCCAGGTGGCATCTCTTGGTCTGCCAAAATGCTAATCTGAAAAATACTTCAAAGTTCTCTAGGTTTCACAGTAGTGATGTTATGCACAGGAGCAGTAGGAAAAGTTATAAATTTTAAAACCTCCAGTTACATGACTCTGGGACAGTAAGCACTACAGAAAAGCAAGCTAAGCAAGCAATTACAGGTTATTGTTTAACCATGTTTATTTTTTTAGCAAAGTTAGGAACCCCCCCACCATAATTATAACCTTTCGGCCTTTGCTTTACAAAGGGCAGTTTCAGACCCGTAACAAGGATGGGGGTTAGTTTCAGGAAGAGACTATTATCATCCTTACTTTAAATTTAAACCTTCAACTGAATTTAGTTGCTCCCATGATGAGCTTGCCCTATCTGTAGGGATGAACAAAGGCAGTCAGCTTGTGAGGTTAGAAGCAAAATGGAGTGAGTAATATTAGCTTTCTCTCACTGTTAAAATTTTGCAAAGATGGTTTTAAAATGTGGAAGACACCACCTTAAAGAAGTGATAAAGTTAACATCATCAGTGATTACTCAGGTTGATATCATATATCCTTTGATATCATGTGATGTGAGGGGTGTTTCTCTGTGATATTGTTCTGCCAAAGCCATAACTGTAGTCTAAATGTAAGAAAACTTCAGACAAAATCAAATTGAAGGACTTTCTTCAAAATACCTGATCAGTACCCTTCTACATTATCAGTCACATGTAACAAGGAAGGACTATGAAACTTGTCACAGATAGGATGGAGGAGATTAAGGAAAAATGATGACTAAATGTAATAGGATATTCTCTATTGGATCCTGGAACAGAACAAGTACATTATTGGAAAGACTGGTGAAATCCAAATTAAGTTGTCACTTTATAGAATAGTACAGTGCCAATGTTATTCTCTTAGTTTTGTCAGATGTACCATGGTCATATGTTACATTAAGAAAACCTCAGTGAAGGGTGAAGTTTCTGTGTGTAGGAACTCTCTATACTGTCTTTGCAACTTTTCTGTAAAGATAAATATTCCAAAGTAAAACGGTTACAAAGTTATTGAGTTCTTACTTTCAGTCCTTTGTACCTTTAACTGATTTGGTGTGATTCTAGGTCCCTTCCCTCTCAAAGTTACTGTATGTAATTCTTACTTCTCCAGCAAGACAGATAAAACTCCGTTCTGCCTTTCAGAGGCTTTCTCCCTAGCTTTTTATCCCCTCACTGCATAGTCTCAGACATTCTGCAACTGTCTCGAAGGAACGTTCAGCTCAGTTTTGCACCCATTGTGTCTCAATGAATTTTAGTCTCTAGAGTCATTAATTTTGTCCTTCTAGCATAGTGAGACTGCCAAAAACCTGCTGGATTCTCTGGCCTGCAGCAGTGGACCTGTGGTTAAAAGAAGCATGGATACTTGACATTTTGTTCTGTACTCAGAATCCACAAATGCCTCCAGGAAAAACAAAACAAAATGAAACAAAACAAAAAAACTCAGATGCAAACCGTGAGCTCACCTCTCTGAGAGTACCTCCTCTCGGGAATCTTAGCACCACTAATAAATGTTGTTTAAGCAGCTTTCTAATGCCTTTACCACGAGAAAAAAAATTTACATATGTAAGCAAACTACTTCCTATTCAGAAACACCACTTCGTTGTTTTTTTTTTTTTAATTATACTTTATGTTCTAGGGTACATGTGCACAACGTGCAGGTTTGTTATACATGTACATATGTATAACATAGGTATACATGTACGATGTTGGTGTGCTGCACCCATTAACTCGTCATTTACATTAGATATATCTCCTAATGCTATCCCTCCCTCCTCGCCCCACCCCGCAACAGGCCCCGGTGGGTGATGTTCCCCTTCCTGTCTCCAAGTGTTCCCATTGTTCAATTCCCACCTATCAGTGAGAACATGCGATGTTTGGTTTTCTGTCCTTGTGATAGTTTCCTGAGAATGATGGTTTCCAGCTGCATCCATGTCCCTACAAAGGACATAAACTCATCCTTTTTTATGGCTGCATAGTATTCCATGGTGTATATGTGCCACATTTTCTTAATCCAATCTATCATTGTTGGACATTTGGGTTGGTTCCAAGTCTTTGCTATTGTGAATAGTGCCGCAATAAACATACGTGTGCATGTGTCTTTATAGCAGCATGATTTATATTCCTTTGGGTATATACCCAGTAATGGGATGGCTGGGTCAAATGGTATTTCTAATTCTAGATCCTTGAGGAATCACCACACTGTCTTCCACAATGGTTGAACTAGTTTACAGTCCCGCCAACAGTGTAAAAAAGTGTTCCTATTTCTTCACATCTTCTCCAGCATCTGTTGTTTTGTGACTTTTTAATGATCGCCCTTCTAACTGGTGTGAGATGGTATCTCATTGTGGTTTTGATTTGCATTTCTCTGATGGTGAGTGATGATGAGCATTTTTTCATGTGTCTGTTGGCTGCATAAATGTCTTCTTTTGAGAAGTGTCTGTTCATAGCCTTTGCCCACTTTTTGATGGGGTCGTTTGTTTTTTTCTTGTAAATTTGAGTTGTTTGTAGGTTCTGGATATTAGCCCTTTGTCAGATGAGTAGATTGCAAAAATCTTCTCCCATTCTGTAGGTTGCCTGTTCGCTCTGATGGTAGTTTCCTTTGCTGTGCAGAAGCTCTTTAGTTTAATTAGATCTCATTTGTCCATTGTGGCTTTTGTTGCCATTGCTTTTGATGTTTTAGAAACGAAGTCCTTACGCATGCCTATGTCCTGAATGGTATTGCCTAGGTTTTCTTCTAGGGTTTTTATGGTTTTAGGTCTAACATTTAAGTCTCTAATCCATCTTGAATTAATTTTTGTATAAGGTGTAAGGAAGGGATCCAGTTTTAGCTTTCTACTTAATGGCTAGCCAGTTTTCCCAGCATCATTTATTAAATAGGGAATGCTTTCTCCATTGTTTGTTTTTGTCAGGTTTGTTAAAGATCACATGGTTGTAGATGTGTGGTATTATTTCTGAGGGCTCTGTTCTGTTTCATTGGTCTATATCTCTGTTTTGGTACCAGAACCATGCTGTTTTGGTGACTGTAGCCTTGTAGTATAGTTTGAAGTCAGGTACTGTGATACCTCCAGCTTTGTTCTTTTGACTTAGGATTGTCTTGCCAATGCGGGCTCTTTTTTGTTCCATATGAACTTTAAAGTAGTTTTTTCCAATTCTGTGAAGAAAGTCATTGGTAGCTTAATGGGGATGGCATTGAATCTAGGCATTGAATCATACCTTGGGCAGTATGGCCATTTTCACAATATTTATTCCTCCTATCCATGAGCACGGAATGTTCTTCCATTTGTTTGTATCCTCTTTTATTTCATTGAGCAGTGGTTTGTAGTTCTCCTTGAAGTGGTCCTTCACATCCCTTTTAAGTTGAATTCCTAAGTATTTTATTCTATTTGAAGCAATTGTGAATGGGAGTTCACTCATGATTTGGCTCTCTGTTTGTCTGTTATTGGTGTATAAGAATGGTTGTGATTTTTGCACATTGATTTTTTTATCCTGAGACTTTGCTGAAGTTGCTTATCAGCTTAAGGAGATTTGGGGCTGAGACGATGGGATTTTCTAAATATACAATCATGTCATCTACAAACAGGGACAATTTGACTTCCTCTTTTCCTAATTGAATACGCTTTATTTCTTTCTCCTGCCTGATTGCCATGGCCGGAACTCCAACACTATGTTGAATCGGAGTGGTAAGAGCGGGCATCCCTGTGTTGTGCCAGTTTTCAAAGGGAATGCTTCCAGTTTTTGCCCATTCAGTATGATACTGGCTATGGGGTTGTCATAAGTAACTCTTACTATTTTGAGATACGTTCCATAAATACCTAGTTTATTGAGAGTTTTTTAGCATGAAGGGCTGTTGAATTTTGTCAAAGGCCTTTTCTGCATCTATTGAGATAATCATGTGGTTTTTGTCTTTGGTTCTATTTATATGCTGGATTACATTTATTGATTTGTGTATATTGAACCAGCCTTGCATCCCACGAATGAAGCCCTCTTGATCATGGTGGATAAGCTTTTTGATGTGCTGCTGGATTCGGTTTGCCAGTATTTTATTGAGGATTATTGCATCAATGTTCATCAGGGATATTGGTCTAAAATTCTCTTTCTTTGTTGTGTCTCTGCCAGACTTTGGTATCAGGATGATATTGGCCTCATAAAATGAGTTAAGGAGGATTCCCTCTTTTTCTATTGATTGGAATAGGTTCAGAAGGAATGGTACCAGCTCCTCCTTGTACTTCTGGTAGAATTCGTCTGTGAATCCGTCTGTTCCTGGACTTTTTTTGGTTGGTAGGCTATTAATTATTGTCTCAATTTCAGAGCCTGTAATTGTTCTATTCAGGGATTCAGTTTCTTCCAGGTTTAGTCTTGGGAGAGTGTATGTGTCCAGGAATTTATCCGTTTCTTCTAAGTTTTCTAGTTTATTTGCGTAGAAGTGTTTATAGTATTCTCTGATGGTAGTTTGTATTTCTGTGGGGTCGGTGGTGATATCCCCTTCATCATTTTTTATTGCTTCTATTTGATTCTTCTCTCTTTTCTTCTTTATTATTCTTCCTAGCGGTCTATGAATTTTGTTGGTATTTTCAAAAAAACAGCTTCTGGACTCACTGATTTTTTGGAGGGTTTTTTGTGTCTCTGTCTTCTTCAGTTCTGCTCTGACTTAGTTATTTTTTGCCTTCTGCTAGCTTTTGAATGTGTTTGCTCTTGCTTCTCTTTTACTTGTGATGTTAGGGTGTCAATTTTAGATCTTTCCCACTTTCTCTTGTGAGTATTTAGTGCTATAACTTTCCCTCTACACACTGCTTTAAATGTGTCCCAGAGATTCTGGTATGTTGTATCTTTGTTCTCATTAGTTTCAAAGAACATCTTTATTTCTGCCTTCATTTTGTTATGTACCTAGTGGTCATTCAGGAGCAGGATGTTAAGTTTCCATGTAGTTGAGCAGTTTTGATTGAGTTTCTTAATCCTGAGTTCTAGTTTGATTGCACTGTGGGCTGAGAGACAGTTTGTTATAATTTCTGTTCTTTTACATTTGCTGAGGAGTGCTTTACTTCCAACTATGTGGTCAATTTTGAAATAAGTGTGATGTGGTGCTGAGAAGAATGTATATTCTGTTGATTTGGGGTGGAGAGTTCTGTAGATGTCTATTAGGTCTGCTTGCTGCAGAGCTGAGTTCAATTCCTGGATATTCTTGTTAGCTTTCTGTCTTGTTGATTTGTCTAATGTTGACAGTGGGGTGTTAAAGTCTCCCTATTATTGTGTGAGTGTCTAAGTCTCTTTGTAAGTCTCTAAGGACTTGCTTTATGAATCTGGGTGCTCCTGTCTTGGTTGCATATATATTTAGGATAGTTAGCTCCCCTTGTTGAATTGATCCCTTTCCCATTATGTAATGGCCTTCTTTGTCTCTTTTGATCTATGTTGGTTTAAAGTCTGTTTCATCTGAGACTAGGATTGCAACCCCTACCTTTTTTGTTTTCCATTTGCTTGGTAGCTCTTCCTCTATCCCTTTATTTTGAGCCTATGTATGTCTCTGCATGTGAGATGGGTCTCCTGAAGACAGCAGACTGATGGGTCTTGACTGTTTATCCAGTTTGCCAGTCTGTGTCTTTTAATTGGAGCATTTAGTCCATTAACATTTAAGGTTAATATTGTTATGTGTGAACTTGATCCTGCCATTATGATATTAACTGGTTATTTTGCTCGTTATTTGATGCAGTTTCTTCCTAGCCTCAATGGTCTTTACATTTTGGCATGTTTTTGCAATGGCTGGTACCAGTTGTTCCTTTCCATGTTTAGGGCTTCCTTCAGGGTCTCTTGTAAGGCAGGCCTGGTGGTGACAAAATCTCTAAGCATTTGCTTATCTGTAAAGGATTTTATTTCTCCTTCACTGATGAAACTTAGTTTGGCTGGATATGAAATTCTGGGTTTAAAATTCTTTTTTTAAGAATGTTGAATACTGGCCCCCACTCTCTTCTAGCTTGTAGAGTTTCTGCTGAGAGGTCTGCTGTTAGTCTGATGGGCTTCCCTTTGTGGGTAACCCGACCTTTCTCTCTGGCTGCCCTTAAGATTTTTTCCTTCATTTCAACTTTGGTGAATCTGGCAATTATGTGTCTTGGAGTTGCTCTTCTTGAGGAGTATCTTTGTGGTGTTCTCTGTATTTCCTGAATTTGAATGTTGGCCCGCCCTACTAGGTTGGGGAAGTTCTCCTGGATGATATCCTGAAGAGTGTTTTCCAACTTGGTTCCATTTTCCCCCTCACTTTC
The DNA here is from genome assembly GCF_002776525.5 of Piliocolobus tephrosceles. Classification (NCBI taxonomy): domain Eukaryota; kingdom Metazoa; phylum Chordata; class Mammalia; order Primates; family Cercopithecidae; genus Piliocolobus; species Piliocolobus tephrosceles. Next base: position 173,941,376 of record NC_045434.1, read on the forward strand.
AGGCACCCCAATCAGACGTAGATTTGGTCTTTTTACATAATCCCATACTTCTTGCAGGCTTTGTTCATTTCTTTTTCTTCTTTTTTCTTTTGGTTTCTCTTCTTGCTTCATTTCATTCATTTGATCCTCAATCGCTGATACTTTTTCTTCCAGTTGATCGAGTCGGTTACTGAAGCTTGTGCATTTGTCACGTATTTCTCGTGTCATGGTTTTCATCTCTGTCATTTCATTTATGACCTTCTCTGCATTAATTAGTCTAGCTATCAATTCTTCCACTCTTTTTTCAAGATTTTTAGTTTCTTTGCGCTGGGTACGTAATTCCTCCTTTAGCTCTGAGAAGTTTGATGGACTCAAGCCTTCTTCTCTCATTTCGTCAAAGTCATTCTCTGACCAGCTTTGATCCGTTGCTGGCGATGAGCTGTGCTCCTTTGCAGGGGGAGATGCGCTCTTATTTTTTGAATTTCCAGCTTTTCTGCCCTGCTTCTTCCCCATCTTTGTGGTTTTATCTGCCTATGGTCTTTGATGATGGTGACGTACTGATGGGGTTTTGGTATAGGTGTTCTTCCTGTTTGATAGTTTTCCTTCTAATAGTCAGGACCCTCAGCTGTAGGTCTGTTGGAGATTGCTAGAGATCCACTCCAGACCCTGTTTGCCTGGGTATCAGCAGCAGAGGTTGCAGAAGATAGAATATGGCTGAACAGCGAGTGTACCTGTCTGATTCTTACTTTGGAAGCTTCCTCTCAGGGGTGTACTCCACCCTGTGAGGTGTGGGGTGTCAGACTGCCCCTAGTGAGGGATGTCTCCCAGTTAGGCTACTCAGGGGTCAGGGACCCACTTGAGCAGGCAGTCTATCCGTTCTCAGATCTCAACCTCCGTTTTGGGAGATCCACTGCTCTCTTCAAAGCTGTCAGACAGAGTCGTTCGCGTCTGCACAGGCCTCTGCTGCTTCCCCTTTTGTTGTTTAGCTGTGCCCTGTCCCCAGAGGTGGAGTCTACAGAGACAGGCAGGTTTCCTTGAGCTGCTGTGAGCTCCACCCGCCTCGAGCTTCCCAGCAGCTTTGTTTACCTACTTAAGCCTCAGCAATGGCGGGCGCCCCTCCCCCAGCCTCGCTGCTGCCTTGCGATTAGATCACAGACTGCTGTGCCAGCAATGAGGGAGGCTCCGTGGCCGTGGGACCCTCCCAGCCAGGTGTGGGTATAATCTCCTGGTGTGCCCGTTTGCTTAAAGCGCAGTTTTGGGGTGGGAATTACCCGATTTTCCAGGTGTTGTGTGTCTCAGTTCCCCTGGCTAGGAAAAGGGATTCCCTTCCCCCTTGCGCTTCCCAGGTGAGGCGATGCCTCGCCCTGCTTAAGCTCTCGCTGGTCGGGCTGCAGCAGCTGACCAGCACCGATTGTCCGGCACTCCCCAGTGAGATGACCCCAGTACCTCAATTGAAAATGCAGAAATCACCGGTCTTCTGTGTCACTCGCGCTGGGAGTTGGAGACTGGAGCTGTTCCTAATGGCCGTCTTGCTCCACCCACTCTTCCAGGCTTTTTATAGTTTCAGGTCTTGCATTTAAGTCTTTAACATATCATGAATTAATTACTGTGTATGGTGAGAGATAAGGGTCCAAGTTTAATTCTGCATACGGCTAGCTAATTTTCCCAGCACTATTCATTGAATTAGATGTTCTTTCCCCGTTTTGTTTTTGTCAACATTAGTTAATTGTGGGTATGTGACTTTATTTCTGGATTATCTATTCTATTCCATTGATAATGTGTCTGTTTTTCTTCTAGTATTATGCTGTTTTAGTTACTATAGTTTTGTAATATAAGTTAAAGCTATATAATGTGATGCTTCCAGATTTGTCCTTTTTACTTAGGATTGCTGTAGCTATTCAGAATTTTTTTTTTTTGGTTTCATATGAACTTTAGGATTATTTTTTCTAATTCTTTGAAAAATGTTGTTGGTGATTTGATAGGAATTGTGTTGAATCTGTAGATTGCTTTGGGTACTATGGTCATTTTAACATTACTGATCCTAACACACCATGAGCATGGGATGTTTTTCCATTTGTTTGTGTCACTTACAATTTCAACAGTGTTTTGTAGTTCTTCTTGTAGAATTCTTTCACCTCCTTAGTTAAATGTATTCTTACGTATATTTGTGTGTGTGTGGCTGTTGAAAATGGGATTGAATTCTTAATTTGGCTCTCTGAAGGTTATTGATTAATAGAAATGTAACTAATTTTTGTACACTGATTAATTTTTAAGTTTTTGCTTTGGGCCCACCAAATGGGAGGGGGAGATGCAAGGTGGTGGCAGTTGCAAACTCTGGCTCCAGCCTCACGCTGCTCCACTGCCCAACCTGGGCGAGTAAGCCCCGTTCTCGTCGACATCTGGATGCAGTCAAATGAGACACACTAATTGAGAAACTGATTATTGGTGAAAGTAAGTATTACGTATTTGGGAGAAACCTTGATTTGTGTGACTTTACCATTGAACACCAGTCTTGCACTCAGTTCCATGCTGCCTTTGTCTACCACAAGCATCTGAGGAGAGTTTTCCTAATAGATCTGAACAGTACACAAAGCACTTTCTTGGGTCACATTTGGTTGGAACCTCACAAGCCTCAGCAAATTCCTATCAATTCCAGGATCTCATTGACGCATCCACAAGGGCATACACTCTGTGTGAGACACTTCAGACATTGCCATTGGCTGTGAAAGGAGTTGAGAAGATGGGTGAAGAGGATGATGAACTCAGGTGCTTACTGGGGCTTCCAGAGGAGGAAACTAAGCTTGATAACCTGAGATAGTTCAACGCTGCCCACAACAAGTGGATTTCCACCCTTACCATTGAGGAGGGAAATCTAGACATTCCAAGACCAAAGAGGAAGTGGAAGAACTCATGGGTGACATTCAGTGAGGATGATGAGATCATCAACTTAGAGGATGTGGATCCCTCAGTTGGTCGATTCAAGAACTTAGTGCAAACTGCAGGGGTCTCAGTCCAGAAGAAGCAGGGGTAGGGCCCTGGCTCCTTGCGCCTGGAGGAATCAGGGAGAAGGCGCATGCAGAACTTTGCCTTTAACAGAGGACATCCCCCACACACAGTGAAGCAGACTCCCAGCTTCCATGAGACAGCACTCATTGGTAGCTTGTTTATGCCCTACGTAAACCTTGCCTCTGATGTGGACTTGACTCCCGTTGTGCTGGCAGCAGTGAATACAAACCCTGCACCAAACCTTGCCGTCCATAACCCTGAAACTGTAAATGAACCCAAGAAGAAGAAGTACGCAAAAGAGACCTGGCCAAGCAAGAATCCCACATCTTCCTTACTGATTTGATATTTTTGGTCATGGAGAAATGTGGGATTGGGTGGGAATAGGGTGGAAGGGTGATGGGGAGCTAGTGAACTAGGGAGAAAAACTTTCCATGTGTGCAGTATCAGTTTTGTTTTTTGGTGGAGTCTTTAGGTTTTTTCCAAATATAAAATTATATCATTTACAAGGAAGGATAATTTGACTTCTTCGTTTCCAGTAAAGTTGGATGCCCTTTCTTTCTGGTCTTTCTTTCTTTCTTTCTGGTCTGATTGCTCCACATAGGACTTCCAGTGCTATATTGAGTAACAGTGATGAAAGTGAGCATCCTTGTCATGTTACAGATCTTAGGGGAAGGGCTTTCAGTTATTACCCACTCAGTATGATACTAGCTGTGGGTCTGTTGTATATGGCTTTTTATTGGGTTGAGGTATGTTCTTTATATATCATTGTTTTTAGGGTTTTTATTATGAAGGGATGTTGAATTTTATAACATGCTTTTTTAGTATTAATTGAAATGATTACTTGATTTTTGTCCTTCATTCTGTTGATATGATGTATCACACTGATTGATTTGCATATGTTGAACCATCCTTGCATCCCTGAAATAAATCTCACTGGGTCATGATAAACAAACTTTCTAACGTATTGTCAAATTCGATTTGCTAGTATTTTGTTGAGAGTTTTTATATCAATGTTCATCAGGGTTATTGATCTGTAGTTTTCTTTCTTTGATGTGTCTTTGTCTGGTTTTGGTATCAGGATAGTACTCGACCATAGAATGAGTTTGGAAGTACTCCCTCCTCTATTGTTTTGGAATAGTGTGTTTAGGATTGGTATTAGTTCTACTTCGAATGTTTGGGTTGCAAGGCATGATGGCTTATCCCTGTAATCCCAGCACTTTGGGAGGCCAAGGCAGGAGGATCTCTTGAGCCCGGGAGTTTGATACCAACTTGGGCAACATGGTGAGATCTTGTCTCTACAAATAATAATAATAATAGAGTAAATAGGCATGATGGCATGTATTTGTTGTCCTAGCTCCTTGGGAGGCTGAGATGGGATAATCGCTTGAGTCCTGGCGGTCAAGGCTGCAGTGAGCTGTGATCACACCACTGTCCTTCCGCCTGGGCAACAGAGCAAGATCCCACCTCAAAAATAAAATAAAATAATAATAAAGTAATAAAATAACAAAAATAAATGTTTGGTAAAATTAGTGAATCCATTGAGCCCTGTGCTTTTCTTTGCTAGGAGACTTTTTATTACAGTTTTGATCTTATTATGTATTATCTGTTCAAGTTTTGGATTTCCTCATGGTTCAATCTTGGTAAGTTTTACGTGTTTAGGAATTTGTACATTTTTTTCTCGGTTTTTCAATTTATGGAATACAGACCACTGCTTGTAGTAGCCTCTAATGATCCTTTGAAATTCTGCCATATCTGTTGTAGTGCCTTCTGTTTCATCTCTGTTTTTATTTATTTGGGTCTTCTCTTTTTTTTTTCTTGGTGTGGCTAAAGGTTTGTCAATTTTGTTTATCTTTTTTTATTATACTTTAAGTTCTTGGGTACATGTGCACAAGATGCAGTTTTGTTGCATAGGTATACATGTGCCATGTTGGTTTGCTGCACCCATCAACTTATCATTTACATTAGGTATTTCTCCTAATGCTATCCCTCCCCCAGCCCTCCACCCCCCGACAGGCCCTGGTATGTGATGTTCCCCTTCCTGTGTCCATGTGTTCTCATTGTTCAACTCCCACTTATGAGTGAGAACATGCAGTGTTTGGTTTTTCTCTTCTTGTGTTACTTTACTAAGAATGATGGTTTCTAGTTTCATTCATGTCCCTTCAAAGGACATGAACTCATCCGTTTTTATGGCTGCATAGTATTCCATGGTGTGTATGTGGCACATTTTCTTTATCCAGTCTGTCATTGATGGGCATTTGGGTTGACTTCAAGACTTTGCTCTTGTGAACACTGCTGCAGTAAACATATGTGTGCGTGTGTCTTTAGAGTACAATGATTTATAATCCTTTGGGTATATACATAGTAATGAGACTGCTAGGTCAAATGGTATTTCTGGTTCTAGATCCTTAAGGAATTGCCACACTGTCTTCCACAGTGGTTGAAGTAATTTACACTCCTGCCAACAGTATACACGTTTTCCTATTCCTCTGCATCCTTTCCAGCATCTGTTATTTCCTGACTTTTTAATGACCACCATTCTAACTGGCATGAGATGGTATCTCATTGTGGTTTTGATTTGCATTTCTCTAATGACCAGTGATGATCAGCATTTTTTCATGTTTGTTGGCTGCATAAATGTCGTCTTTTGAAAAGTGTCTGTTCATATCCTTTGCCCATTTTCTGATGGGGTTGTCTTTTTTTCTTGAAAAATTTTTTAAGTTCTTTGTAGATTCTGGATATTAGCCCTTTGTCAGATGGATAGATTGCAAAAATTTTCTCCCAATCTGTAGGTTGCCTGTTTACTCTGATGATAGTTTCTTTTGCTGTGTGGAAGCTCTTTAGTTTAATTAGATCCAATTTGTCTATTTTGGCTTTTGTTGCCATTGCTTTTGGTGTTTTAGTCATGAAGACTTTGCCCATGCGTATGTCCTGAATGGTATTGCCTAGGTTTTCCTCTAGGGTTTTTATGGTTTTAGGTCTTACATTTAAGTATTTAATCTATCTTGAGCTAATTTTTATATAAGGTGTAAGGAGGGATCCAGTTTCAGTTTTCTACATATGGCTAGCCAGTTTTCCCAGCACCATTTGTTATATAGGGAATCATTTCCCCATTGCTTGTTTTTGTCAGATTTGTCAAAGATGAGATGGTTGTAGATGTTTGGTGTTATTTCTGAGGCCACTGTTCTGTTTTGTTCATCTTTTGTATTGTTTTATTCAATTCAACTTTATTTATTTCTTTAGCATTTCTTTACTGCTACTAATTTTGGCTTTGGTTTATTCTTGCCTTTCTAGTTCTTTAAGATGCATCATTAGGTTGTTCATTTGAAGTATTTTATCTTTTCTTTTTTCCACCTACTTGTCGTCTTTTTAAATGTAGGCACTAACTGCTATAAGCTTTCCTCTTAGTACTGCTTATGCTGTATCCCATAGGTTTTGGTATGTTGTATTTTCATTTACATTTACTTTAATAAATTTAAAAATTTTCTTAATATATTTATTGACCCACTGGTTATCCAGGAGCATGCTGTTTAATTTCCATCTCTTGGTATAGTGTCCAAAATTTCTCTTGTTATTGATTTCCAGTTTTATTCCATTGTGGTCAGAGAAGACACATGATATAATTTCAACTTTTTAAGACTTTTTTTGTGGCCTGACATATGATTCACCCTTGAGAATGATCCATGTGCTGAGGAGAAGAATCTACATTCTGCACCCTTAGATGAACTGTTCTGTAAATATGTATTAGGTTTATTTAGTCTGTAGTACAGATTAAGTCTGGTATTTCTTTGCTGATTTTATGTCTGGATGTCTGTCCGGTACTGAAAGTGGAGTGTTGAAGTCCCCATCTATTACTGTATTGGGATCTATCTCTTTAGCTCTAATAATATTTGCTTTATGTATCTGGGTGCTCCAATGTTGGGTGATATATATTTATAATTGTTATAGCCTCTTGCTGAATTGATTGCTTTATCATTATATAATGAACTTGTCTCTTTTTATAATTTTTGTCTTGAAATCTGTTTTATCTGATATAAGTTTAGCTACTTCTGCTCTTTTTTGATTTCCATTTGCATGAAATCTTTTCCCATTCCTTTGTTTTCAGTCTATGTATGTCCTTATGGATGCAGTATGTTTCTTGTAGGCAAGAAATTGTTGACTATTGTTTTTTTTTTTTTTTTTTTCAATTTATTTAACCATTTCATGTCTTTTAAGTGGAGAAGTCAGTCCATTTTCTTTCTTTTTTTTTTTTTTTTATTGAGACGGAGTCTTGCTCTGTCGCCCAGGCTGGAGTGCAGTGGCCGGATCTCAGCTCACTGCAAGCTCCGTCTCCCGGGTTTACGCCATTCTCCTGCCTCAGCCTCCTGAGTAGCTGGGACTACAGGCGCCCGCCACCTCGCCCGACTATTTTTTTGTATTTTTTTAGTAGAGACGGGGTTTCACCGGGTTAGCCAGGATGGTCTCGATCTCCTGACCTCATGATCCGCCCGTCTTGGCCTCCCAAAGTGCTGGGATTACAGAGTCAGTCCATTTTCATTCAGTATTGTTATTGATAAGTGAAGACTTACTTCTCCATTTTTGTTATTTGTTTCCTGGTTGTTTTGTGGTCTTATCTTCCTTCTTTTCTTCTTGTCTTCCTGTTAGTGAAGGTGATTTTCTCTGACAGTGTGTTTTAATTTTTTGCTGTTTATTTTTTGCGTTATGTTGTATGTTTTTAGATTTGAAGTTAACATGAGGCTTGCAAATATGTCATAACCCTTTGTTTTAAACTGATGACAGCTTAACACTGATTGTTTAAACAAACAAGCAAAAAGAAAATAAATAAAAACTCTACACTTTAATTTCATCTCCCCGCTTTTTAACTTTTTGTTGTTTCTATGTTTATCTTACTTTACTGTCTATGTCTTGAAAAGTTGTTGTCTTTATTATTTCTGATAGGTTCATCTTTTAGTATTTCTATATAGTTTATATACCACAGGTAGTGTTATAATATTCTGTGTTTTTCTGTGTGCTTACTATTACCAGTAAGTTTTATACCTTTAGATGATTTGTTATTGCTCATTAACATCCTTTTCTTTCATATTGAAGAACTCCCTTTTGCATTTCTCATAGGACAGGTCTACTGTTGATGAAGTCCCTCGGCTCTTGTTTGTCTGGGAAAATCTTTATTTCTCCTTAATGTTCAAAAGATCTTTTTGCCACATATACTATTCTACAATAAAAGGTTTTCCTTCAGCACTTCAAATATATGTTGCTACCCTCTCCTGGCCTGTAAGGTTTCCACTGAGAAGTCAGCTTGCTGCCAGATGTTTTGGAGCTCATTTGTGTGTTACTTGTTTTTCTCTTGCTGCTTTTTGGATCTTTTCTTTATCTTTGGTATTTGGCAGTTGGATTATAAAATGTCTTGAGGTAGTCTTATTTGGGTTAAATCTGCTTGGTGTGCTATAACCCTCTTGTACTTGAATACCAATATCTTTATCCAGGTTTTGGAAGTTCTCTGTTATTATCCCTTTGAATAAATGTTCTACCCCATCTCTTTTTTACCTCCTCTTTAAGGCCAATATCTCTTAGATTTGTCCTTTTGAGACTATTTGAGCAGTGGTGGTGACTGTTGTAGGAGACAAAGGACTCATCAACAGCCTCTGGGGGCTGGGCTTTCAGAGAAATGCTGAGCTGCAGTGGTAGACCACAGACGTGGAAGGGTGGCTGCACTTGGGGGCATGACACTAAGGCAGGGGTACCTTTTTCTGCAGGGAGCAGTGGAAGTGGGAAGTTGTGCAGTGCATTGTTTGCCCTCTTCTCCATACTGTGAATGTGGTATCTGTCTTTGGGGCATGTGAAAGTGCCTGGCCTTCCTTCTTGGCGGGGTGCAGCATTTGGCACCAGGATGCTCAGGGATCACAAGCCTGTGGGATTCCACATGGGCTTGAGCAGTGCCTGTACACAATCCCCAGGCGTGTTAGTCTGGAGGTGCTGGAGCAGGGGTGCAGGGTCAACAGGGCTCTGCAGTGAATAGGTTTACAAAGTTCTGTGATGGAAGGGTAGAATACTGAGGATCTCTTATTTGGCCATCCCTTCCCTGCTTTAGGGAACCTTTCCTAGCTCTGCGCCAGTCCTGCTTGGAGGGCTGCCTGACTTCACTGTCTTCTTTCCTTGATTTTCATGGCTTCTCTGGTGAATTTCATTGTGCTCTCTTAGACAATCTACTTGAAGTGTTAGTATTTCCTTGCTATTTTGATTGCTCTCCATGAGAGAGGCGCTCACTAGCTGCTTATAGTTATCTGCCTTACTATTGAATTTTGAGAGCTCTTTATATATTCTGGGTACAAGTCTCATCTTAGATAATGTTTGCAAATATATTCTTCCATTCATGGTTTGTCTTCCACTTTCTAATACTGTGTTTTGAAGCATAAATGCTTTTTAAATTTTGATGAAATCCAACTTTTCTATGTTTTCTTTGGTTGGTTTTGCTTAGGATATCTCAGAAATTGTTGCTTAGTCTAGGGACATAAAAATTTATGCCTATGTTTTCTAAGGGTTTTGCAGTATTGGCCATTACATTTAGGTCATTGATCAATTTTGAGTTGATTTTTGTATTTTGTGTGAGATAGGGAGTCAAAGTTAATTCTTTTTCATGTGGAAATCTGGTTGTCCCAGCACCATTTGTTAAAAAGATCATTCCCCCACTGAATTGTCTTGGCATCTTTATAAAAAAAATCAATTGACTCTAAATGTATGGGTTTATTTCTGGATTCTCAATTCTGTTTCATTGATCTATATGTCTATCCTTATGCTATTATCGTACTATTTTGATTGCAATGGCTTTTGTAGTTTGTAGTAAATGTTGATATCAGGAATTGTTAGTCTTCCAACTTTTCTTCTTTTTCAAGAATAACTATTCTAGGTCCTTTGCATTTCTGTATGAATTTTAGGATCAACTTTTCAATTTTTGCATGAAAACTGTGGCTGGAATTGTATAGGAATTGTATTGGCTCTCTAGATCATTTTGGAGAATATTGCTTTCTTCATAATAATTGTTTAAATATCTTTTGATCTGTGAAGATAGCACTTTAAAAATTTATTTAGGTCATCTTTTATTAAATATGTTTTGTAGTTCAGTATTCATTTTAAGCTTTTTAAAAATCAAGTTTACTCCTAAGTATTTTGTTATTTTTGATCCTATTGTACATGATATTGTTTCCTTAATTTTATTTTCAGATTGTTTATTGATAGTGTTTAGGAATACAGTGCATTTTCATGTGTTAATTCCACATGGGCTTGAGCAGTGCCTGTACACAATCCCCAGGTGTGTTAGTCTGGAGGTGCTAGAGCAGCGGTGCAGGGTCAACAGGGCTCTGCAGTGAATAGGATTACAAAGTTCTGTGATGGAAGGGTGTCCTGCAATCTTGCTGAACTTATTTTATTAGCTTTAATAGTTATTTTGTGTGTATATGTGGAATTTTTTAAATACAGAATCATCTGCAAATAGAAATGTTTTTATTTCCTTTCTGATCTCGATTTCTTTTATATCATATTCTTGGCTAATTGTCCTGGATAGTACCTTCAATATATTGCTGAATAGAAGTGGGGAGAGCGCCCATTCTTGTTTTATTCCTGATCTTAAGGGGAAGATTTCACTCCTTTACAAATAAGTATGCTATTAGCTATATGTTTTTTACAGATGGCGTTTATCATCTTGAGGAAGTTCCTTCTACTCCTACTTTTTTGAGTGTTGTTGGTGTTTGTCACGTACTTTCCCTGCATCTATTGAGATGATCCTATCATTTTGGATAGGATCCAATATAACTTATTAATATATTAATATTATTATTAATATGACTTATTACATTGATTGAATTTTATATGAGTCAACCTTGCATTGTTTGGATAATTCCCACTTGGTTATGGTGTATAATCCTTTTTATGTCTTGCTGGATTTGGCTTGCGAGTATTTTACTAAGAAATTCTGCATCCATATTCATAAAATTTATTGGTATTCAGGTTTTTTTTTTCTTGTGTTATCTTTGCTTTTGGTATCAAAGGAATAATGACCTTATAGAATGAGTTCGTGAGTTCTTCTTCCTCTTAAATTTTTGGGAAGAAGTTGTAAAGATTTGGTGTTCATTCTTCTTACATATATATTGCCATGAAACCATGTGGTTTTGAGCTCTTCTTTGTGTTTTTTTAATTACTTTAAGTTTTTTTGATTACTAATTATCTCTTTGTTATAGGTGCATTCAGATTTCCTGTTTCTTCTTGGGTCTGTTTAAATAGCTTTTATCTTTCTAGTAATTTGTTCTTTTCATTATAGATACCATTGTAGACAATTCTATAATTATTTTGGTTTACAATTATTTCACATATTTCCTTATTATCCTTTTTGTCTCTGTAAGACCTCTAGTAATGTCCCATTTTTCATTACTGATTTTAGTAATTAGAGTCTTGTTGGTCTAACTAAAACATTGCCAAATATTTTATGATTTCAAAGAAGCAACTTTGGTTTTGTTTGGTTTTATCCGGTTTTCTATTCTTGATCTCATTTATTTCCATTCTAATGTTTGTATTTTACTTGTTTTGGATTTGATGTTCTTTTTGTAGTTTTTGAAGTGAAAGCTTTGGGTTACTGATTTGAGGTCTTCTTTTTTCATGTAGGTGTTTAAAGCCGTGTTTCTCTAGAAGTACTGCCTCATTTTCATTATTAAGTTTTATATGTTTTGTCATAATTTACATTTCTCTTGAAGTATTTTCTAGTGTCCCTTGTGATGTTTTATTTAACCTGATCATTTGGTAATATATTGTTAGATTTCTATATATTTATTAATTACCCAATTTTTTTTCTGCTATTATTCTCTCATTTCATTTTATTGTGGCCAGGTAACATATTTTGTATGATTTCAGTTCTTTCAAATTTATTGAAACTTGTTTTATAGCCTAACGTATGGTCTCTCCTGTAGCATTTTTCATATGCACTTGAAAAGAATATGTATTTTGCTGTCGTTGGGTGGAATGTTCTATAGATGTTGCTAGGTCTAGTTGATTTACATTGTTGTTTAGGTCTTCCATTTACTGGTTGATCTTCTGCCTGATTCTTCTGTTCATTGTTGAAAAATGAAGTATTGGTGTCTTTGAACTGTACACATATCCTGTTGGTTCTGTTTTCTCTAGAGAATCCTGACTAATACAGCATGAGAGTAAAAAACTCCTTGGGGCCATAGTCTTAGGGGGCTCTCACAAGTTTATACGCTTTGTCTCTAGAAACTAAAGCAAATGCTTCAGCATGGAAAACAGCTGAATATTGGTGGGGACAGTAAGTTTTAATGGCATTTTAACTTGACCTAGTCCCATCTCCTGCTCTCTAGCTGCGTATTAGTCTTGATAACCAACATGTCACAATCTCAGTGAAAACCAAAATTTTGGCAGGCACTGTCAGAGGTAAAATAAAGTTAGAGTGTCTTCAAAGACCATTCCCAGAGAATTGTCATTATGTGACTTGTCTGGAGATTGCCTGGAAGACCCCACTTTGAGTGAGAGCCTTGCCAGTGCAAAATGTTTGCTGTGGAGGGCATTTTTAAAAGAAATAATTACAGGCAATTGTTAAACCTCACTGCAAACTGAAATGGTGAATAGCAGTTGAGTTAAACAATAGACCAATCAAAAACCTTCAAAGAAAAAGCTGAGTGTGTCTATAGGGGGCTTTGAAAAGATACCACATATTCCTGGGATTTTAGAAGACCACTCATATTTGTAGGACTGTGCATATGTCTAAGGCGCTATGTACTTGATTAGAAAAGACAAGAAGGTCCAAAGCTTTCAGTTCCAACCTACCTTAAGGCTCTGCATAAACAAGAAGTTAAGGCTTAGGCTAAGTGTTGAAAGTGTACTCCCAACATGCAGAGCTGCTCAGCAAACACTGGAAGACTTAATGGTTCTAAGCATTTATAGAAATGTCTGTCCAATGACTTGATGACTCAGCTAACAGAATAGAGATATCAGTGATCAACCACAGAAAGGAATGTTGACTTTGCAGAACTAAGTCAGAAAATCACTAAACTAAGAACTAGAATAAACAACAACAATAAACAGCAGAAATGGAGGAAAAAAGCAATGAATAGAAACTGTCCTTGAGGATCCTACACATTGAACTCACTAGACAAAGACCATAAATCAGTTACATTAAATATATTTATTCAAAGAACCAAAAGAAAGCATTCATAAAGAAATAAAGTGTTAGAATTATGTCTCATAAAATATAAAATTTCAATCAAGAGTTATAAACTATTTTTTAAATAACCAAATAAAAATTCTGAAGTTGACAAGTACATATTCAGAAATGAAAAATTTATTAGAAGGACTCATTAGCACCCTACGAGCAGGCAGAAGAAAATATTATTGGACTTGAAAACAAGTCAAATGAGATAATTCAGTGTGAGGAACAGAAAGAAGAATAAAAATAATGAACATATATGGATTTGTGGGATACCATTAAGCATGCCAACATACCTGTAATAAGAATTCCAGAAAAAGAGGGAGAAAGGAAGGGACAGAAGGAATATTTGGAGAAATAATGGTCCTTGCCAAATTGAAGAAAATTATTATCTAAGGAGCTCAATAAACTCTTAAGTAAGATAAACTCAAATAGATCCACACTTGAGGCTCATTATAAACCGTAAGTCTGAAGCCAAAGATAAGCCGGACATCATGGCAAGTACCTGTAATCCCTAATACTCAGAAGGTTGAAACGGGAGAGTAACTTGAGCCCAGGTGTTCAAGGCTACAGTGAGCTTAGCTGTGATTTCGCCACTGCATTTCAGCCTGGTGACAGAGTTAGACTCTGTATCTAGAAAAAAAGTGTTTTGAAAAAAGCCAAAGACAAAAAGAGAATCTTAAAAGCAGCAAGGGAGAAGGGATTCATCACATAAATGTATTTTCCAGTAAGATTTAAAACTGGTTTAAATCAGAAACTATGAAGTCCAAAAGGCAGTGTAATGATGTATTCAATGTACTGAAAAGAACTCTCAACCATGAATATCCAGCAAAACTGTCTTTCAGAAATATAAAATAAATTAACATTCTCAAATAACACCAGATTTATCACTAGCACATTTGCACTACAAGAAATACTAAAAGGAGCCCTTCAGGATGAAGTGAAAGGACACTAGGCAGTAGTATAGATTCACATGAAGAAATAAAGAGCAATGATAATGGTAACTAGGTAAATATAAAAGATAGGCAAAATACAGTTTTTGCCAGTAACTCTTTAGTTCTTCTATCTGATTTAAGAGATGACCTCATAAAACAATAATTATAAATATATGTTGGTGGGAGCATATTATATGAAGATGTAATTTGTGTAAAAATAGCAATTAAAAGAAAAGGGGAGAGATTGTAAACATGTAAGAGCAAAGTTTCCATATCCCATTGAAATTAAGTTGCTATCATCTAAACTTAGATTCTTCTGTATTAAGATGTTATTTGTAATCATCATGGAAACTACTAAGAAAATGTCTCAAAAATACAGTGTATAGGGAATTAAAAAATAAACCCTGGAAAATATCAAACACAAAAGAAGGCAACAATGGAGAAGTGAAAAAAGACATAGAAAATAGCAAAATGGCAAATGTAAATCTTATAGGTATGTAAACATACCTATAGGTAGTTCATGATATTTTAAAAATTAAACACTCCTATTAGGAGGTAGAATTTTGGAGACTGGATAAAAATCATGGTTCAACTATACTCTGTCTACAAGAGATGCACTTTAGATTCAAAGGCACAAATAAGTTGAATGTAAAAGGAAACAAAAGCATACCATTCAACAGTGTAAGAGAATTGCAGTGGCTACACAAATATTGGACAAATAGACTTTAAGAGAATTTTTTCTTACTAAATTTCATACTAAAGACAAATGAAAATATTTTATAATGGCAACAGGGCCAAACCATCAGGAAGATATGACCATTACAAATATGTGTGCACCTAAAAAAGATCCCAAAAATATAAGGAAAAACTGATAGAATAGAAAGAAGAAATAGATATGCAATATAATAGAGACCTCAGTATCCCACATTCACCAGCGGACAGGACAGACAGAAGATAAATAAGGCAATATTCATTCCAGATATGTCACAACATATTACTTAAAATTTCCAGATGTCAACATAAAATTACAAGATATGCAACAAAGCAAGAAAGATCAAAACATAGTTATTGGCTTATAATAAGGTGTGATCCTTGTTGCCTCCTTGTGTTTGAATAACTTGCCCTTTGAAAAAATAATCTATACAAGGACCCATCTTTTGTAAGAGTCCTTGTATAGATTATTTTTTCAAAGGGCAAGTTATTCAAACACAAGGAGGCAACAAGGATCACACTTTATTATAAGCTATTAACTATGTATTTATATATTATATATAATTGTATTTATATGTAATTATATATTTATAAAATATCACAAAATACAGTCTGAAAATTTGAAAGGAATAACCTTTAAGCTAATCTATTCCTTTTTGTTTCTCAGGTCTGAATTCCCCTATATGATATCCTTGATCTAGATAGGCATCAACACTCTACAGGAATAGTTTTAGTAGTTGTATTTTTACTCCTTTAAGACAGCTATCCTTTTTATTTCATTTCTTTGCCAAGGCTTTCACACTCACTACAGGAAATTACATTTTCTTTGATAATAGACTAAATGCTCCACTTCATTGACTTCTCAGAATAGGTAAAAATAAGGAATATCCAGTAATATGCCATGCAGGAAAAAGATCTAATAATAAAGAATGGCTGAAAATAAAGGACAAATATATATCATTAAAGCACTAACTAAAAGAAAGTGGTTGTCTCTATATGAATAGTAGACCAAAAGAAGTTAAGGGAAAAAAAAGTAATTATAGAAATAAAAGTTGCTTCATAATGATAAAACCAAGAAACTATAACAATTCTAAATTTGTATGCATATTTTCTGTGATTTTTAAACAAGCTCTATTATTTATCGCACACATGTTTACACATAATGCTGTCTTCCTAGTTTCATGCCATCAGCAAATTTTTAAAATCATTTTTCTTCACAATGTGCATTCAGCTGATTTCTTACATCAAATGAATGAACCCCTTACTAATACTAATCCTTATTTGTGCTTACTAGTTTACTTTGTTATCAGTTCTGTTTGTTTCTCTTCTTGTTTGACTAAGGAACACAAGGATATTCGCTAGTAGTTGAGAAAGGCATTTGGTATTAAATTATATACCATTACCACACATGAACTTAACTGTGAATGTTATAGTTAACGAAGCCATCTCTTCAGAATACTCTTTCTTATGTCCTTATATGTATCTATTAGAAATTAAGAACAGGCTGCCCATACAAGGTGGGGGTAACCATATATTTTCATTCCAGTTACCTTGCCTTTCATTTTTGCCTTTTCTGGATTGTTACTGCATTTTGGCTTTTGATTAATAAGTCTAAGCCATTTCCTTTGTAAGTCATAGTTGCATGTTAGAATGCTTGTATCTACATAATTTTCTCAAATACTTAATCCTCAGAATGCAGGTACAATCTCTTGAGTTCATATAACAATGTATAAGATAATATTAATTTACATATCATGACACAGGAGTCATTCCTCTATTTTTATGGATTCAAGAGGTATCTACTTGATACCTAATCTTTGATAAGCAATATTAGCAAAAACTATAATAAAACTGTATAGTTTTATTGAAAAGGATAGTAAATCCTCACTTAACCTTTTTTTTCCCCCAAAGAAACACTAGCATTTAATTCCGTTTCTTATAAATTAAAATTTATAAGGGGAGGGGAAGAGCATTTTCTGAAGAAACATAAGCATCATTTTGGGGACAATGAGATAATGAGTTAATGGAAATCTTTAAAATTTTTCAGGATGAGAGAGACCAGAGAGACCTGGAAAAAGATGATGAACTGGAACTGAAAAGAAGTCTTTTATATAGAGACTCTGCCTATGACAGTGACCCCGAGTATAGGTATGAATGAAATATATGTATATCCTTCTCATAGTTCCTATAAAATAAACTGTTTTATAATCTGCTGAAATTGTGGGAAATTTAGACTCAAAAGGATAATTAGTATTTATTTTTTAACTGTAAATTCCTATTAAAATTTTAATATGTTTGCATTACTGGAACTTATGTGTAAAAACAAATATAGTCAATTATTGGTCATGCCTTTCATCCTACTTAAAATTTGTCTGCCCTGAAAACTCACATACTTCAGAATGTATTTATTCTAATATAAAAAACAGTTCTTATAATTTTAAACCATGAGCCAACCTTTTTTAATAATTTGAGATCAAATTCTGTAAGAGCAAATTCTGTTCTCATCTAAAATTTGAGAAATGTTAATAATAACATTTGTACAAGTTTATATGAGCAAATGTCATCAAGATTTTTGACAGCTCTGTGTCAACTGACATAAATTTAATGCAGTATTAAAAACTGTAAATTTTGGATTTATACAGCCAAAGGTTCTTTGAATTCTTGGATGCTATACCACTAGTTACTGTAATATATAGCTTTCACCTTCCTGAGATTCCTGAGGAACAAACAAAGCTTCAAAGAATGGAATATTTTTTAATTGGTAACTTGGGTTTTGCATTCAAATCTCTGATCTTTACTCTGGTAAGCTAGGCTAGACCATCTACGAACATGTGAGGACTCCTTATGCCCCTTACACAGAGTATAAGTGGGAGTGTGACTTCCTTTCTCAGAGTTATTGCCTCCCAAGCAAGGAGCAACTGGGCCTCTCTTTAAAGTAAATAGTTTATTATAGGTAAATTTGAAGGTGAAGCAATCCAAAGAGGAAAAGAAAGATTCAGAGGGTACACACCCTGAGGAAGAGTATTTTTTACCCTTTGTTATTCTTCATTGAAGGCATATTCCCTAAATTGTTATATGGATTAGCATCCTGATTTTGGGTGCTTAACCCATATAATTAATTCTAATTTGGACAAGAAGTGAGAAGAGTTGATACAGGAAAGAGCCTCATTTTCAAATTATCTAAGTTGTTTGTTAAAAATATAGATTTCCACTTTTTACCCCCATAGATGCTGGTTCTTATATATAAGTAACACATGGAAATCTGTATTTTAAGAGATATCATGGGGCCAGGTGCAATGGCTCATGCCTGTAATCCCAGTGCTTTGGGAGGCCCCCGTGGGAGAATCACTTGAGGTCAAGAGTTTGAGAATAACCTGGGCAACAGAGCAAGACCCTGTCTCTACAAAATAAATACAATAAAATTAAAAATGGGATGTCATGGGTAATTCTGACATAGGTAGATAAATACTGCATTTTCAAAAGTGCTGCTGTCAATTTAAAGTTTGCCATAAACCCCAATATTGGTTCCTTTTTCAGCTCACCAAGCAGTGTTATTGATTAAGCTTTTGATCACCCTGAACAATTTGGTACCTCTCAAATGAGAGTTAAGCAGAGTGTCAGAAAAGTTCTGCTTACACATTTTTGAGGTCACTTTATAATCGTTGCTGCTTCTCTTATATATACACTTGAATCAATCGGATGAAGTGGTCAGTCCCTCAAGACTTTTAGAAAAGTATCTTTGATATTAGCTCCAGAAGCTATTGAAATGATTAGGATATTATTTTAGTTTTATCTCAAGTAATATTATGTACCAGGCCAAGAAGTCCTCCTGTTCTGCTTTCCGTGTCAAAGATTAGGGGAACTACACTCAAAGTAATCACCTCCTTGCCAGCCTTGAGGTTTCTGTCAGCAGAAGTCAAGAGAGAGTTTGAAGTCTTGACTTACTATCAACCCTCTACAGATGCTGTTTGACACAGGCATCATGAAGAAGTTTGCATGAATCTCTGGAATGACTGAGCAAGGAGCTCAGCAAATTCTTTTCCCCCAAAGAAACAAACTGAACAGAACTGTCAAAAACAACAATTTAAGAACTTCTGGAATTGATCAAAAGCATATAACAATTTGAGAAGCTTTTATCAAGAAAATCTTCTTGGTTATATTACCTAAAAGAAAGAAAATCAGCATATTGAAGAAATATCAGCACTCCTATATTTATTGTAGCATTATTCACAATAACAAAGCTATGAAATCAACCTAAGTGCCCATCAGTGGATGAACGGGTAAAGCAAATGTGGGAAATAGACACAATGGAATATTATTCAGCTATTTAAAAAAATGAAATCTTTTCATTCGCAGCAACATGGGTGGAACTAGAGGACATCGTGTTAAGTGAAATAAGCCAGGCACAGACAAATATTGTATGTTCTCACTCATATGTGGCAGCTGAAAAAGATGATCTCATGGAGGTGGAGAGTAGAATAGTGATTACTAGGGACTGGGAAGGGGAAGAGGAAATAGAGGGTGAAGAGAGATTGGTTAATGAGTAGAAAAAATACAGGTATGAAGAAAGGATAAGTTCTAGAGTTTGATAGCCCAGTAGGGTGACCATAGTTAACAGAAATTTGTTGTATATTTCAAAATAGCTAGAAGAAAGATTTGGAATGTTTCCAATACAAAAAAGGGATAAATGTTTGAGGTGATATCCCAATTACCATGATTTGATTCACTACACATTGTATGCATGCATCAAAATATCATACGTACCTTAGGAATATGTACAAATATTATGTATCAATTTCAAAGTTAACTTAAAAAATTTACTGAGTATCAGAACAGTTAGAGCCTGTGACATTATAACCTGGAGGTTCCATCCCCATCTACCACCCCCTAGCTCCATGTCACAAAAGTTCTACTAGGGAAGTCATGTTGAAATACTGGCAGCTCTGCTCCCAGAAATAACTAACTGTATGGAGCAGAGCATGGGAAATTCCATTAAGAGAAACAATAATGGTTTGTTGGCAAACAAGGAAGGGAGGACTGAAGTTTTAGTACTACTTGGCAAACAAGCATAGGAGGCCTGAAGTTTTAATACTGGTTGGGGCAGACAGTAAAGATCCGAGAGAAGATAGCCACAGTTGGCTGGCCTTGATATCAAATTCTACTTATTCCTGGTTGGCTAGAAGTTTATGTTTATGCATAAGGCTATACATATGCATGCGAGATACTGGTGAAGGCCCTAATGAGCCACTAATTTATGATTGAATGTGAAGCCTTGTGAAGGCAGAAAGTAAAATGCAGGGCAGACTTGTAAACTAGATAAACTTTGAATATACTACCAAAGCCACATATAGATCCATTGGCAAAATATGGAAGCCTTATAGGTTTACTGGCTCTCACTAGACATTTGCTGGCCACTAAGCTATGCTAACTCCGGGGTAGCCCCTGAGAAGCCAAGACAAGTACCGCATGTTCTCATTGCAAATAAGAGCTAAACAATGGGTACACATGGACATACAGAGAAGCATAATAAACACTGGAGATTCTAAAAGGTGGGATGGGGTTGAAAAAATACCTGTTGGTTAGCGTTCACTATTGAACCATGAGTACACTAAAAGCTAAAAGCCCTGATTCGCCGCTATGTAATATAGCCATGTAACAAAACTGTCCTTGCACCCCCTAAACCTATAAAATAAAATAGCAACAATTAAAAAAATAAAGAAACAGACACAAGGAGCTGGGCAGTGTGAAGAAACAGTTCACAGTATCAGTCCAGGCAAATCATTGAACAAAGAATCGAAAAGAATCCAGAGTTTCTACAGTCTCAACTAGATCTAAAACATTGTTTTCTACAAAAACTTTGAGACATGTAAAGAAAGAAGAAAGTATGACCCATATATGTGAACAATGAATTACTGGAAACTGTCTCTGAGGAATTCGAGATGTTAGATTCAGCACACTTCAAAGCAGCTACATTCAGAGCTAAAGGAAAACATGTTAAAAAATTGAAGTATGACAAGGAATCATCAAATAGAGAACATTAATAAAGAGATATAAGTTATTTCTTTGTGTTTTTCCTCAAGAAAAATTATGCTCGTCACTCAATACTTTTTTTAAAGTCTATACACACATTGAGGTTTTCAGCCATGAGGTCTAGCAGGTATTCAGTGTTTTTCTACAGGAATTACAGAGTGGGAAAATATAGTTTGCTCTGTTATCTTCCAGGTATCAGCTTATCTATCATAGTTGTCTCACGTCTTCTATCACCTTTAAGTTGAAACTCATTTGAAAGAAATCTCTTATCAAGAACTGAATAAATGACCCCTTATTTCCAACATCTTTGGTTTGGGGAGCTGAGTAGGGAAGGAATCAACTACCCGTAAGATTTCCTTCTTGCTTTTATATTGTGTGGCTTCTAATACATTTTAGACGTTTGTTATGATAGCCCTGCCAATTCCCAGGGCCCTAGAGGATGCTTTTTCTTCCTTTTAGTACCTTCTACATTTATTCCAAATTTCTTCTGTTTTCAGGAGATTTAAAATTCTCTGTATGGTTGTGTGTTTCTCACATCACTATTGTATTTCAGCATTAGCCCAAATTTTAATGACCAGGCCTGAAGTGATGGTTCATGTAAATGGGAGTTGGCAACAAAATAAGAAAAATAAAGATAAAAATAATTTTAAATTTGTGTTTAGAATATTATCTCTTCTATTATGGCTGTTATGTGGAATTTTTAACACTGTTCTTTTATAAAACTAGCTATTGATAAACTGTTTTCTATTTGTTTATGCATGATTTTAAGGATATTGACAGTAGAGATATGCTCGACAAAAATGTTTCAATTATGAAATTATTCATAACAGTTTCAATTTGAGTAATTTAAATTTTCCTTTTTTTCGATAAATTGGTACATCATAGTTGTACATATTCCTAATGTACATATAATATTTTGATGCATGCATACAATGTATAGTAAATCAAATCATGGTAATTAGGATATTGCCTCAAACATTTATCAATTCTTTATATTGGGAACATTCCAAATCTTTCTTCTAGCTATTTTGAAATATACAACAAATTTTTGTTAACTATGGTCACCCTACTGAGCTATCAAACTCTAGAACTTATCCCTTCTTCATAACTGCATTTTTCTACTCATTAACCAACCTCTCTTCACCCTCTATTCCCTTCTCCCCTTCCCAGTCCCTGGTAATCACCATTCTACTCTCCACACCCGTGAGGTCAACTTTTTTAGCTGCCACAGATCAGTGAGAACATGCGATATTTGTTTTTCTTTGCCTGGCTTATTTCACTTAACATGATGTCCTCTAGTTCCACCCATGTTGTTGCTAATGAAAAGATTACATTTTTTAATAGCTGAGTAATATTCCATTGTGTCTATTTCCCACATTTGCTTTACCCGTTCATCCACTGATGGGCACTTAGGTTGATTTCATAGCTTTGATATTGTGAATAATGCTGCAATAAATATGGGAGTGCTGACATCTCTTCAATATGCTGATTTTATTTCCTTTGGATATATACCCAGCAGTAGGATTACTGGATCAAATGGTAGTTCTATTTTTTTTTTTTTTTTTTTTTTGAGAAACCTTCATGCTGTTTTTCCTAGTGGACTATACTAAGTTACATTCTCACCAACAGTATATGAGCAGTCCCCTTTCTCCGTATCCTCAGCAGTGTGCATTATTTTTTGTCTTTTTTAATAAAAACCATTTTAACTGGATTGAGATGATTTCTTATTGTGGTTTTGATTTGATTAGTGACATTGAGCATTTAAGAAATACATCTTTTGGCCATTTTTTTTCTTCTTTTGAGAAATATCTATTCAGATCTTTTGCTCATTTTAAAATCAGAAATCAGATTATTTGGGTTTTTTTTTTTTTTTTTCGCTGCTCAGTTTCTTATATATTCTGGTTATTAATCCCTTCTCAGATGAGTAGTTTGCAAACATTTTCTCCCGTTACGTATTGTATCTCTTTACTTTGTTTATTGTTTCCTTTGCTGTGCAGAAGCTGTTTAGCTTGGTGTGATCCCATTTGTTTATTTTTACTTTGGTTGCCTATGCTTTTAAAATGTTACTCAAGTAATCTTTGCCCAGATCAATATCCTAAAGCATTTCCCCAATATTTTCTTCAATAGTTTCATCCTTTCAGGTCTCACATTTAAGTATTTAATCCATTTTAGTTCGATTTTTGTATATGGTGAGAGATAGGCATTATTTTTATTTTTTTGCCTATGAATATCCGGTATTTCCAGCACCATTTATTGAAAAGACTGTCCTTTCCCCAATGTATGTGGTTGGTGCCTTTGTCAAAAATGAGTTTACTGTAAATGTGTGGATTTATTTCTTCATTCTGTATTCTATTCCATTAGTCTATTCGTCTGTTTTTATTCCAGTACTATGCTGTTTTGGTTACTATAGAGTCACAGTTTAATTTGAAGTCAGGTTATGTAATTCCTCCAACTTCGTTCCTTTTGCTCAGGATTGCTTTGGCTATTCTAGTCTTTTTTTTTTTTTTTTTGTAGTCCCAAATAAATTTCAGGATTGTTTTGTTATGGTTGCTGTGTAGAATGTCATTAGTGTTTTGATAGAGATTGCATTGACTCTAGATTGCTTCGGGTAGTATAGGCATTTAAACAATATTGATTCTTTCAATCTATGAACATGGATATATTTCCATTTCCTTGTGTTCTCTTCAGTTTCTTTCATCAGTGTTTTATAGTTTTTGTCATAGCAGTCTCACTTTTCTGGCTGAATTTTGTTTTTCAGTATTGGAAAGGGGATTGCTTTCTTGATCTCTTTTGCAGATTGTTTACTCTTGGCATATAGAAATGCTGATTATTGCATGTTAATTTTTTATTTTGCAACCTTACTAAATGTGTTTATTCATTTTAATTTTTTTGGTAGAGTCTTTCTGTTTTTTAAATATAAGATCGTGTTTTCTATAGAAGGGAATAATGTGACTTATTCTTTTTCAATTTGGATCCCCTTTATTTCTTTCACTTGCCTAATCGCTCTGGCTAGGACTTGCATTACCATGTTGAATAGAAGTGACGAAAGTGGGCATCTTTGTCCTATTTCAGATCTTAGTGGAAAGGCTTTTCATTTTTTCCCATTCAGTATAATATTAGCTGTAAGTTTGTTACCTATGGCCTTTATCATTTTGAGGTATGTTCCTTCTATGCCCAGTTTGTGGAAGGGTTTTATTATGAGTGGATGTTGAATTGTATTGCAGGCTTTTTCAGCACTGATTGAAATGATTATACTTTTTTTTTGTTTTTGATTCTGTTGATATTATGTATCACATTTATTGATTTGCCCATAATGAACAATCCTTGCATCCCTGGAATGAATACCATGTGATCATGGTGAATGATCTCTTTCATGTGTTTTTGAATTCAATTTTCTAATCTTCTGTTGAGGATTTTTGTATATGTTTATCAGGAATATTAGCCTGTAGTTTCTTTTTGTTGTTGTTTTTGTCTGATTTGGGTACCTGGGTAATGCTTGCCTTGTAAAATGGGTTTTCTCGTATCTTCAATTTTTTATAATATTTTGAGTAGACTTCTTGTTAGTTCTTCTTTAAATATTTGGTAGAATTCAGCAGTGAAGCCAGAGATCCAGCGCTTTTCTTTTATGGGAGACTTTTTATTACTGCTTCAATATTGTTATTTATTATTGGTCTATTCAGGTTTTTGTTCATGGTGTAATCTTGGTTTGTAGGTTGCGTGTGTCTGGGAAAAAACTTTACAATCTAACAGGCCTGGGAGGTCTAATCTATAAAAAGTATTTCATTGACCTTGAAGAAGGTCAATTATTTATATAAGAAAATAAACTCAACATTTTATCTATAAAAAATGTAATTCCAGAATTTAATGTTTATGTTAGTAAAATTATAACACAGATACCATGAAGAGTGCTATTAATCCTTAAGAAAGAGTTACCTTTTCTTTTCTGTCTTCATCACAGCCAGCCCAGTCTTAGTCTATTTCATTAGCTTCCTATGGGCTTGCTCTCACTTACATGTGCATGTGCTCGCTCGTTCGCTCTCTCTCCCCCACCTTCTTTTTTCCTTAAGACCCTCAAAACTACAGTTGATCCTTTCACTTCAAACTCTTCTGCCTTATTTCCATCTTCCACAAATGTTCATATTTAGCCTAATTTTCTACTCCTTGAGGGCAATAGCAGCATGGCATAGTAGAAAGGGTCTTAGAGCACACACGTTGTCTTTTTCATTTTGCCACTTACTAGCTGAGCAGTCTCAGGCAAGTCACTTAACTTCACTGAGTCTTAATTTCTATGTCTACCAACTTCCAAGGGTTGTAAGATGTATTCATAAATAGATATAAAGTACCTAGTTTAGTGTTTCTTATTTAATAACTTCTATGTTTAAATTTTAAAACAATCCTGTAAAACTAAAGTTAAGGAAGCTGAGACTCTGGATAGTTAAATAAATAAATTGCCCAAGGTCTCACAGTTTATAAAGGACTGAGCTGGAATTCAGTTTCAGGTGTGCCTGACTTTTAGCAACTATGCATTCTTTTTTTTTTTTTTTTTTGAGACGGAGTTTTGCTGTTGTTGTCCAGGCTGGGGTGCAGTGGTGCCATCTCAGCTCACTGCAACCTCCGCCTCCTGAGTTCAAGCGATTCTCCTGCCTCAGCCTCCCGAGTAGCTGGGGTTATAGGCAAGTGCCACCACGCCCAGCTAATTTTGTATTTTTTAGTAGAGACGGGGTTTCTCCATGTAGATCAGGTTGCTCTCGATCTCCCGACCTCAGGTGATTTGCCCGTCTTGGCCTCCCAAAGTACTGGGATTACAGGCATGAGCCACTGCGCCCAAGCTGTGCATTCTTATACTGGCCATACCAGGCCCCCTGTGTTCTGCTTTTATTATGCTGTACCTGTGTGTGTTCTCTGAATTCCTTTTTCACTCTAACACAAAATTTTCATTTTACTGTTTTATAACAGTTTTACACAGATACTTCTGCTTCCCCTTTTAAAATGTCCCTCTTTGAAAGCACAGGCCTTACTGTGTTTTATTTTTCACAGCCCCAGCAGAGTATTAAATAGCCATAGAGTACTCAATAAATATTTGATTTACATAGTACTATCTGTAATTTTGTTTCATTATTATTTTGAACCTTTTATGTCCCTTTTTATAGCTCATGTCAGCAGCCACGTGGCACTTTCCATTTGGATGATGGCGAATACTGGTCCAACAGGGCAGCCTCTTATAAGGGAAAATCCCACCGACCCATCTTTGAGAACAGCATGGACAAAATGTACAGAAACTTATACAAAAAGGCCTGTAGTTCTGCTTCACATACACAGGAAAGCTTCTGAGACCGTCCACGATAAAACTCATGAGTGTCCATGTCAACCTCTCAATGAAAATGTTTGATGTGATCAATATCTGTATTTCTTTTTTTAAAAAAAAAACAAATGGGATTATAACTAGGTACAATAGTTATACTTGAATAAGTTCATTACTTCAAATGGTAAATTATCATAGGCAAGCCTTTTAAAATAATTATTACAGAAGAGTCTGCTGTGTTGCAAATACTAGAGCTCTGTCACACAATCACAGTTTCCAATATATGACAAGGATATTCTGTTATATGTACATCTCATATTACATCTGCAAATCCAAGAATAGTTCCTTTCTAGAAATGTTTTTTATTTTTTTATTTTATTTTTTGCCTTACTTACCTTGCAGTTTTCTTTTCATCTGCTTAACTGGTTATCTTCCCTGTGTAAGATTTAATTAATATTGACTACCTTTTCTTGGTGATGAACAAAATGATATCCTATACAGAAATGAATTTCCTAAGGGTTTAAACCCTGTTTTCACTAACATTTTCTACTTTTTCCTTTTTTAGAACAGGCTATTATATTTCTTAGCTCATAGGTTTTCTTTTTAAAGACTATATGATCATTCACTCCTTTTTCTCTGGAAGAACCACCTAAGTTGCTCATAGCAGTTAGCTAGAAATATCAGTGGCCATGAATGATCAAAAATTTGAATAACTAATTTTTAAAGATAAAATTCTTTGCATGATTTTTTTTCTAGGTCCATACCTTTTGGTGCAACTAGAATCAGAAAATTGCCTCTGTTAGTAAGCTTATAGAAACTCAAAAATAATAATGGAATTATATTGTAATTTGACTCCTTCGAATTTGTGTAAGTAGCATATGGCCCAAGACAGTATTATAGTATCCTAACTTTAAAAAAATGCTTGGAACCACAATGCAAGTAAAATATTATAGCAGAACACTTTGTGGTAGACACTGAAAATGTTGTTGATTGATGGATAGAATTAACTTCTTCTCCCCCACCCCAACACATACCTGTGAAGCCAATGATACTATGAAGATACAAAGAAATCAACTACTTTATATTTACTAGAGAGTGAGGGGAGGGAAAGAAGAGAGTAGGAATAAGTGAACTGGGCTTATAGTCTTGAAGAGTTGACTAAAAGATAGTATTAGAGTTGTCTAAAAGATAATATTTTCTCATTGACTCTGTTTTTGATGAATTTTACAGTTATGATTGAAAAAGAATGAAATGAACTTCCTTTGAAATGAAATTAAAATGTGAAACTTGGTGACTTATTTTTGTGTAGAACTTGTTAACATCATTTTAAGGGTGCTTTAGTATCACAGTCCGTGATACATCAGAAAGGGCATTAGAGCCATCTCTATGAGCCAGGAGTCCTAGGCTTTAGTGTCCCATGTCTGCCATTTTCTAGCTGAGTCTACTTAATGCTCAGATCCTTTGTTTCCTCAGCTATCAAATGATGAGAATGTAGTAGACCCCAAACTATGTTCTGTGGACCCAGACCACTGTTTTAGGAGACAATTGTAGGACTGTGGATATAAGTGTGTAATTGGTCTAAGTTTAGGAAAATCTGTTTGCTACACACACACACACACACACACATACCTCTTAGAAAGTCATATGTAGGATTATAGAAGTAAAAAGAGATGAACTTAATGCTGGAATAGTGCCTGTAAACTGGGGTTGTCTACAGCAAACTAGGATGTATAGTCACCATGCTCATTTGTGAACACTAGCCTGTTAGAGGCTTTAAGAAAATTCTGGTATAAACCTGTTTTGCTCTGCATCTAGTAGAGAGCCTGGCCTGTAATTGATGTTCCTTAAATATTTATTGAATTAACCCAGAATTTTCTAAACTAAATTTAGCATGTAACACTATTTGTTATTCTGGCCACCATCCCCCATTCCCCTAGCTCCTCACACTACCTGCCAATATCATCCTCAGGTACATGTGGATACCTAGGTTGTGGAAATGCTGGACTACACAATTGCTGAGTTACCCTCTGGCTGTAGCTTATATGATGAGGTATTTTACAATCAGCTTTTGAGGGTCAACATTGAATAATACTCTTTTTGAAAAAATTATATTCTCAATGATTTTCTTTGGGAAAATGAAAATTCTTTTGTTTAAGAGTTGCTGTTTGGTGAAAAGAACAAACATGACTTTCAAAGAAAATGTTTTACTATCACCAAAATCTCCTGAGTGAATAAGTATGACAGAAATTACTTATTGCACCTGTATCTGCCATTGGCTGTGACAAAGGCTGCAAAAAGTAAGGCTGAAAGGGAAACTTTAGAAACTAATATTCTGAAAGATGTTTTCCTATGGATTAAGGTTAGTGTCGTTCTGAAAGTTGGGGGCAAATTTCCAGATACTAATAACATCTTTGCTAAGTGTCTGATTATCTTCTGTTCCCTAGGAGGAAAGAGTGGTCCATGTTGCTCTAACTATTACTGTGAGTGCTTATGCTGTATTGTTTTTAAAGAGTAAAACCGTCTCATTTACAGGAGCAGAAAGGTGCAGTTGTTTATTCTCTTAGCCTTTTTTTTCTGTATTTCCCACAAATCTAGAAATAATTATTGGAGTTAATATGAAAGATAAATAGGCTTTTCATTTTACTTTTTAATTTTTTTCTTTAAATTATAAAAAACCTGGGGATTTAGGAAAATGTCAAAATCAACAAATAAATAAAGATGAATCATTGGAATGAGACTCTTCCTTGGTTCTACTGGCTAGTTATATAACCTTATGTAAGTCATTTATGCTTCTTGGAGATCAGTTTTCTCACCAATAAGATGATAAAAGGGTTAATTTAGAATGATCCTTTGACATTTCATAATTGTACAATTAATATGAATGATCAGGAAGTTCTAGGCAGGCAGAGTTGTTTTCTGACTTCCAAAGATTAAGCCCCTGATTAAAAATCTGCAACAAGTAGAGAATTTTCATTATTGTGTTCATTTACTAGTAATAGCTTTATTGAGATATAATTCACTCTGAAAAAGTATGCAATTAAGTGGTTTTTACTGTATTCTCAGAGTACAATAACCTCTCACTAATTATAGAATATTTTATAACTCCCAAAATAAATCCTATAACCATTAGTGATCACTTCCCACTACCTCCTCCCCAGAACTCCTGGAAACCACCATATGCCTTTTGTCTCCATGCCTATTCTGGATATTTCATATAAATGGAGTCATATAACATGTGACCTATTGTATCTGGCTTCTTTCACTTAGCAAAATATTTTGAGAGTTCATGCATGTTGTAACATGTATGAATACTTCATTGCTTTTTATTACTAAATAATAATGCATCATATGAATATACCACATTTTGTTTATCCATTCAATTGATAAGATATTTTGGTTTTTTCCACTTTTTAGGTATTCTGAAATGCTGCTCTGAACACTTGTATACAAGTTTTTTGTGTGGACATATGATTTTATTTCCCCTGAGTACACATCTAGGAGTTGACTTGCTGGGTCCTATGGAAACTATGTTCAACATTTTGAAGAACTACCAAATTGTTTTTCAAAGTGAACGTACCATTTTACAGTTACTGTGTTGATCTTTATCTTACCTTAGGATCTTAGGCAAGTTATACATTCAAGCCTCATCTATATATTCATCACATATATATTAAGAACTATGTTAGAAATAGAGGGTATATAATTTAAAATTGTATCTTTAAAAATGTGAAAACAAAAACAGTGTATTTAAACATTTGCAGTGGTTTGGTGACTTCTGTGGTATGAAAATGCAAGAATGGGGATAAAGGCGTTCTAGCTTGATGAAACAGAACATGCAGAGGCATGAAAATGGGAGGGAGCATGATTGTTCAGGAAACTCCTCCAAGTGCCTTAGCTAGAAGTGGTGTGCAAGGTTGCAAATACTGTGGCAGAATATGACTAATGCAGTAAGAGAACTACAAAGAAGTCTAGAGCAGCATTAGAAGAGGTGACCATTGAGCTGAATGTTGAAAGATTGAGGGACTTTTGAGAATAGGAAAACAAGGTGGAATAAAGTAAATATCGGTCAGATTTTACAGGGATGGGGGTGGAGTTTAAAATATCCAGAATCAGTTAAGAATAAATATCTAGAACTTGGGAAAACTCAAGAATACAAAACACATTTTGAAGTCAGATAAAAATAAATGAAACTCTACTTTTTGTTTTTGTAGTACTTTATATGTGACCATAATAGGCACCCTGAGAGTGCTGAACCTCAAGTTATTGAATGTTTTGCTAATTAAGGAGGCTCTGGTGGCAGTGAGATAGTTTGAGGGCAGCCCTTTTAAAAATAAGATAGACAGCCGGGCGCGGTGGCTCATGCCTGTAATCCCAGCACTTTGGGTAGCCGAGGTGGACAGATCACCTGAGGTCAGGTATTTGAGACCAGCCTGGCCAACATGGTGAAACCCTGTCTCTAATAAAAATACAAAAATCACCCAGGCATGGTGGCATGCACCTGTAGTCCCAGCTACTCAGGAGGATGAGGTAGGAAAATCACTTAAATTTGGGAGGTGGAGGCTGCAGTGAGCCAAGATTGTGCCACTGCACTCCAGCCTGGGTGACAGAGCTCAAAATAATAATAATTAAGAAAGAAATCCTCCTCCTCCTCCTAACTAGCTACAGTTTCAATATACAAAATGAAGAAGTAAGAGAGAAAATCCAACATTTTGTTAATGTGTTTATTATCACTGAATGATATACTTTGAGTTTATATGATGTTTCCTCAGATAATCAGTACTTGTGACTGTTCACCTATTCACAAAATATTCCAGGCAATCTGCAAGACATTGAATGATAACCAGAGATAAACAAAAACACAGTTCCCCATCAGAGTGTGTGTATATGGGGGTTGGGGAGAGACTGGCGTTTACTCGAGGGATAATAATTGAAATTAGTTGATATTCTTTCTAGCTGTCTTGAATAACATACGCCTTAGAAAATCCACTTACTAAGGTTTGTGAAGAAGGAAATAAGCTAACACTGAACAGATATCAGCTGATATACTGTTCTCTAAAAGTTAATAAAGTTACTTAACATTAACATTAACTTAACATTACTTAACAGTAATTTAACGTTACTCTCATTACCAAATTACTTCTGCTTTTGAGGGGAAAAACATATAAGACATTCAAGAAGGGAATGTTATCAATAAGATGGTAGAGTAGGAGACCCTGGCCCTCAACCCCACAAACAGCAATTTGATAGACATCCAGGAATGGAAATAGCTGTGGGAGGGCTTTAGAGTCCAGATAAGAAGCTGCAGCAGCATAGTAGAACAAAAAAGCAAAGCAAAACCAAACCAAAACAACAACAACCAAAACAAGAATAACCACACAGAATGGGTATGAAGACGTCTCATTTTATCTTTATCATACCATCCGTCAGGCTGGCACAGCTCATTACCAAGTGTTACCCTCACAGGTGAAAATGAGAGCAGGGTGAGTGTCCAGCTTCTTCACACTTTGTGAGTACTGCCCAAAAGATCCACATTGGTTTTATCCCACTCAAATTCCTGGGAAGACTGGCATAGCTGCTAGCAGGCTAACTGGAAGCAGCTAGGAATAAAGAAGAAGGACAGAGGGCATTGTGTCAGCCATGTGGCAGGGGATACCATGGTTCACCTGGTGTTCAGATGACCCCAGCACCCTTCTCCACTGAAGACCTCCCAGTTGGCTTGGAATTCCCATGGCTTTCTCCT
The DNA here is from genome assembly GCF_002776525.5 of Piliocolobus tephrosceles. Taxonomy (NCBI): domain Eukaryota; kingdom Metazoa; phylum Chordata; class Mammalia; order Primates; family Cercopithecidae; genus Piliocolobus; species Piliocolobus tephrosceles. Next base: position 173,973,280 of record NC_045434.1, read on the forward strand.
TCATGGACCCCAGATGACTAGGCTATTTTTACCTCCAGTGGAGCTGCCCCAGCCAGCGCCTCTGTGGGCACCCAAACCCTGGGAACCAGTGCAGTCACTGCATGCATGACTGCAGTTGGCACCCACCCACTAGCCCCAGTTTTAACCACCACATTCATCTGACCAACTCTCTTGGGCATGTGCATGCACACAACTGGCCCTGGCTGTTAACCACAGTGCCTGCAAGCACTGCTTATTTGCACCACTCCGTGCATGCCCTTACCCAGCTCTCACCACCACACATATGCCTGCTATTGGCTTTGGCTGTTGCAGCCACATATGCACAGGTGGTTTGCACTGCTTGCTGCACATATGCCTGCCCATGGCCACCTCTTGCCACCAAATAATACACCTGTTGCTGGTCTTGGTTGTCAGTGCCGCAGGCATACATGCCAGCAACTCTCCTATTGTGTGCACCCCTAGCTCTCCCTAGTCTTCACTGCTAACTTTGGCATTATCTATGCAGGTGCACTTGCTGCTATACCCAGTGGCACCACTAAGGACCCCAGCAGCCCAGAAATCTACACTGAGAGACATTATAATTAAACTATCAAAAATCAGAGACAAAGAATGTTAAAAACATTATGAGAAAAACAATTTGTCATGTACAAGGGAACCTCTATATTACTATCAGTTCATTTCTCAACAAACCTTGCAGGCCAGGAGAATAGGTTTATATAAACAAAGCACTGAAAGGAAAAAAGAAAACAACAACAACAAAAGCTATCCGCTGCAAAACTGTCCTTTAAACATGAAGAGAAATAAAGTATTTCTCAGATAAAATCCAAAGGAGTTGGTCACCCGTAACCCTCCATTACAAGAAATGCTTTTAAAAGATTTTCCGACAGAATAGAATATTTTCTATTTCCAATGGAATAGAAAACATGCTAAATAGAAACATAATAGCATATGAATGCATAAATCTTACTGATAAATGTAAGTGTATATATAATAGATTATATAATTAAATGTAAATGTATATATATATATTAGTGTGTGTGTGTGTATATATATAGAGAGAGAGAGAGTGTGTGTCAAATACAGGATAAGATAACACTGTAATGATGGTGTGCAGATTACCCATAATCCTAAAAGCCAAAAAGACAAAAGCATTAAGAATAATTATAACCACAAAAATTAGATAACATATTCACCATATAAAAAGCAGTAAACTCTGACTTCAAGAGCACAAAGTTGGCCAGGTATGATGGCTCACGTCTGTAATCCCAGCACATTGGGAGGCCAAGGCAGGAGGATTGCTTGAGCTCAGGAGTTTGAGACGAGCCTGGACAACATTGTGAAACCCACTCTCCCAAAAAATACAAAAATTTTTCAGGCGTGGTGGCGTGCACCTGTGGTCCCAGCTACTTTGGTGGCTGAGGTGGGAGGATAGCTTGAGCCCCGAAGGTTGAGGCTACAGTGAGCATGATTGCACCACTGCATTCCAGCCTGGGTTACAGAGCAATACTGTGTTTCAAAAAAAAAAAACTACATGTGGGCGGGTGTAAAAGTGTGAACATTGTGTATGCAATTGAGCTTTAATTGTTACTAAAATAAATGTTTATAAACACAAAAATTTATTCAAGCCTCATGGAAACCTCAGAGGAACAGAACCTGAAGTAGATACGCAAAAGATAAAGAAAAAATAACCAAACTAAATCACTACAAAAAATAAGTAACAGAAGACAGGAAGAAACGAACAAAAGAACCACAACACAGACAAAAAACAGCAAAACAGACCAAAAAAATGAGGGAAGTTTATAGCGTTAAATGCCTACACTAAAGAAGAAATATTTCAAATAAACAACCTAACATTACCACTCAAGGAATAGAAAAAGAACAAATTAAACACAAATTTAGCAGAAGGAAATAGTAGAGATTAGAGCAGAAATAAACAAAATAGAGGATAGAAAAACAATACAAAATATTCAGCAAAACAAAGAATCAGTTTTTTGAAAAGATAAATCAGCAGACTAACAAAAAGAATACTCAACAATTAAGTCACAAATTAGAGGAGACATTACAACGGATAACACATAAATTAAAAGGCTCATAAGGTACTATTATGAATAATTAAACATCAGTAAATTAGATAACCTATAATAAATGGATAAATTCCTAAAAACTTAAACAACATAACAAAACTGAATCAAGAAGAAAGAGCCTAAACAGACCAATAACAAATAAGGAGATAGAATCACTAATTAGAAACCTTCCAACAAGGCCCAGGACTAAATGGGTTCATGGGTAAATTATACCAAACATTTAAAGGAGAACTAATACTAATGCTTCTTAAACTTTCAGTAATTAGAAAAGGGAAAACACTCCCAAACTCACTTTATGAGGCTAACATCATTGTGACCCAATTCCAAAGACACTTCAAGAAAAGAAAACAGCCAGTATCTCTGATTAACATAGATATGGAAGTCCTCAATAAAATAGTGGCAAACTGAATTCAATGGCATATTACAAGGATCATACACCACAACCAAGTGATATTTATCCCTGAGATGCAAGGATGGTTTAGCATACAAAAATAAATCAATGTGATATACATTAACAGAATGAGAGACAAAAAACATACGATCATCTCAATATATGCAGAAAAAGCGCTTGACAAAATTCAACAACCTTTTATGATAAAAAGTTTAAACAAAATAGACATACAAGAAACTTATTTCAACACAATAAAGGCTATATATAAAAAACTCACCACTAACATTGTAATCAACTGGATAAAGCTTAAAACTTTTCCTCTAAGATTAGGAACAAGGTAAAGATGCTCACTCCCTCCACTGCTATTCGGCATTCCACTGGAAGTTCCAGTGTGTTAGTTTGTTTTTGCATTGCTATAAAGAAATACCTGAGATTGGGTAATTTATAAAGAGAAGTTTAATTGGCCCATGGTTCTGCAAGCTGTACAAGCATGGCTTCAGCCTCTTCTTCTAGTGAGAGCCTCAGGAAGCTCATAATCATGGCAGACGGCGAAGGGAGAGCCGGCAGTGCCACATGGCAAGAAAGGGAGCAAGAGAGAGAGATAAGGGGGAGGAGGCCCCAGACTCTTTTAAACAGCCAGATCTCAAGTGAACTACCTGAGCAAGAACTCACTTATCACCAAGGGGATGGTGCTAAATCATACATGAAGGATATGCCCCTGTGATCCAATTACTTCTTACCAAGCCCCACCTCCAACATTGGGAATCACATTTCAACGTGAGGCTTGGAGGGGAAAAACATGAAAACCTAATATAGTTTGGATGTGTGTCATCACACAAATCTTATATTGAAATGTAACCCCCAGTGTTGGAAGTGGGGCCTGGTGGGAGGTGATTTGATCATGGAGGCTGATTTCTCATGAATGGTTTAGCACCATCCCTCATGGTACTGTCTCTGTGATAGTGAGTTCTCATGAGATCCGGTCATTTAAACGTGTGCAGCACCTCCCCGCCCATGCTTTTGACATGTGACATGCCTGCTCCCCCTTTGATTCTGGCATGATTGGAAGCTTCCTGAGCCCTCCCCAGAAGCAGATGCCACTATCCTTCCCTTACAGCCTGCAAAACAGTGAGCCAATTAAATCTCTTTTTTTTTTTTTTTTTGAGACAGAGTCTCACTCTGTCACCCAGGCAGGAGTGCAGTGGCATTATCTTGACTCACTGCAATTTCTACCTCCTGGGCTCAAGTGATTCTCCTGCCTCAGTCTCCCAAGTAGCTGGGGCTACAGGTGCCCACCACTGCACCCAGCTAATCTTTTTTGTACTTTAATAGAGACAGGGCTTCGCCATGTTGGCCAGGCTGGTCTGGAACTCCTGGCTTCAAGGGATCTGCCTGCCTTGGCCTCCCCAAAGTGCTGGGATTACAGGTGTGAGCCACTGTGCCTGGCCAAACCCTCATTTTTTAAACAAATTACCCAGTCTCAGGTATTACTTTATACCAATGTAAGAAGTGACTAATACAAAACCATATCACCTAGCCAGAATAATCAGGCAAAATTTTAAAAAGGCATCTAAAATTGGAAGGACAATATAAAATTATCTCTATTTACATTTCGCATGATCATATATATAGAAAGCCCTTAAAGACTCTACAAAAAAGCTGATAGAACTAATAAATTCAATAAAGTTGCAGGATACAAAATCAACACATAAAAAAATCAGCATTACTTCTATACACTAACAACTATCTGAAAGGGAAATATAAAAAGCAATCCCTACATTAGCAACAAAAAGAGTAAAATACTTAGGAATTAACCAAAGAGATGAAAGACTTTAATGCAGAGAATTATAAAACATTGATGAAAGAAATTTAAAAAGGCACAAATAGAAAGACATCCTATATTTATGGATTAAAAGAATTAATATTTTAAAAATGTCTGTACTACCCAAAGCAATGTCCATATTTAATGCAGTTCTTATCAAAATCCCAATGGCAATTTTTTTTTTTTTTTTTTTTTACAGAAAAAGAAAAATCAATCCTAAAATTCATACGAAACTTAAAAAGTCCCCAAATAGCCAAAGCAAGGAAAAGGAAGCTGGAGGCATCACATGTCCTGACTTCAGATTTTATTACAAAGCTATAATAAAACAGTATAATACTGGCATAAAAGCAGACACATGGACCAATGGAACAGAATAGGGAGCCCTGAAATAAACTCATGCATATATGGTCAACTAATGTTCAACAACGGTGTCAAGAATACAAAATGTGGAGAGGGTAGTCTCCTCAAAAATGATGTTGGGGGGTGGCTGGCAAGATGGCTGAATAGAAACAGCACCAGTCTATAGCTCCCTGCAAGAACAATGTAGAAGGCAGGTCATTTCTGCATTTCCAACTGAGGCACCTGACTCATCCCATTGGGACTGGTTAGATAGTGGGTGCAGCCTGCCCAAGGAAAGCTAAAGCAGGGTGGGGCATCAGCTCGCCCAGGAAGTGCAAGTGGTCAGGAACTCCCTCCCATAGACTAGGGAAGCTGTGAGGGACTGTGTCATGAGGAAGGGTGCATTCGGCCCAGATACTATTCTTTTACCATGATCTTCGCAACCCGCAGACCACAAGATTCCCTTGGGTGCCTATGCCACCAGGGCCCTGGGTTTCACACTCAAAACTGAGCAGCCATTTGGGCAGACACTGAACTAGCTGCAGGAGGTCTTTCTTTTTTTTTTTTTTTTTTTCATACCCCAGTGGCACCTGGAATGTCAGCAAGACACAACCATTCACTCCCAGGGAGACACAACCTGGCTCCCCTGAAGCCAGGGAGCCCAGTGGTCTAGCTCAGCAGATCCCACCCCCACGTAGCCCAGCAAGCTGAGATCCACTGGCTTGAAATTCTCGCAGCCAGCACAGCAGTCTGAAGTCAACCTGGGACACTCGAGCTTAGTGGTGGGAGGGGCACCTGCTATTACTGCAGCTTGAGTAGGCAGTTTTCCCCTCACAGTGTAAACAAAGCTACCCAGAAGTTCGAACTGGGAGGAGCCCACTGCAGCTAGGCAAAGCTGCTGTAGCCAGAGTGCCTCTCCAGATTCCTCCTCACTGGGCAGGGCATCTCTGAAAGAAAGGCAGCAGCCACAAACAGGGGCTTATAGATAAAATTCCCATCTCCCTGGGACAGAGCACCTGGAGGAAGGGGTGGCTGTGGGTGCAGCTTCAGCAGACTTAAACGTTCCTGCCTGCTGGCTCTGAAGAGAGCAGCAGATCTCCCAGCACAGCACTTGAGCTCTGCTAAGGGTCAGACTGCCTCCTCGAGTGGGTCCCTGACCCCTGTGTCTCCTGACTGGAGACACCTGCTAGCAGGGATCAACAGACACCTCATACAGGAGAGCTCCGGCTGGCATCTGGTGGATGCCCCTCTGAGACAGATTCCAGAGGAAAGAACAGGCAGCAGTCTTTGCTGTTCTGCAGCCTCTGCTGGTGATAACCAGGCAAACAGGGTCTGGAGTGGACTTCTAGCAAACTCCAGCACTGACAGCAGAGGGGTCTGACCGTCAGAAGGAAAAACTAACAAACAGAAAGGAATAGCGTCAACATCAACAAAAAGGATGTCCACACAGAAACCCCATCCAAAAATCACCAGCATCAAAGACCAAAGGTAGATAAATCCACAAAGGTGAGGAAAATACAGGTCAAATAGGCTCAAAATTCCAAAATCCAGAATGCCTCTTATCCTCCAAATGATCACAACTCCTCCCCAGCAAAGGAACAAAACTGGAAGGAGAATGAGTTTGATGAATTAACAGAAGTAGGCTTCAGAAGGTGGGTAATAACAAACTCCTTCAAGTTAAAGGAGCATGTTCTAACCCAATGCAAGGAAGCCAAGAACCTTGAAAAAAGGTTAGAGAAACTGCTAACTAGAATAACCAGTTTAAAGAAGAACATAAATGACCTGATGGAGCTGAAAAACACAGCATGAGAACGTCCTGAAGCATACACAAGTATCAATAGCCACATTGATCAGGTGGAAGAAAGGATATCAGAGATTGAAGATCAACTTAATGAAGTAAAGTGTGAAGACAAGATTAGAAAAAAAAGAATGAAAAGGAATGAGCAAAGCTGCCAAGAAATATGGGATTATGTGAAAAGACCAAACATACATTTGATTGGTGTACCTGAAAGTGACAGGGCGAATGGAACCAAGCTGGAAAACACTCTTTAGGATATTATCCAGGAGAACTTCCCCAACCTAGCAAGACAGGCCAACATTCAAATATAGGAAATACAGAGAACACAACAAAGATAATCCTCGAGAAGAGCAACCCCAAGACACAAATTGTCAGTTTCACCACAGTTGAAATGAAGGAAAAAATGTTAAGGGCAGTCAAAGAGAAGGGTCAGGTAATCCACAAAGGGAAGCCCATCAGAATAATAGCAGGTTTCTCTGCAGAAACCCTAAATGCCAAAAGAGAGTGGAGACCAATATTCAGTATTCTTACAGAAAATAATTTATTTTCTTTTCTTTCTCTCTCTTTCCTTTCCTTCTTTCCTTCTTTCTCTCTTTCTCTCTTTCTTTCTTTCTTTCTTTCTTTCTTTCTTTCTTTCTTTCTTTCTTTCTTTATTTTCTTTCTTTCTTTCTTTCCTTTCTTTCTTTCTTTTCTTCTCACCTGGAGTCTCTCTCTGTTGCCAGGCTGGAGTGCACCAGCGTGATCTTGGCTCACTGCAACGTCCGACTCCCTGGTTCAAGCCTTTCTGCCTCAGCCTCCTGAGTAGCTGGGATTATAAGCACTTGCCACCATGTCCAGCTAATGTTTGTATTTTTAGTAGAGACGAGGGTTCACCATGTTGGCCAAGATGGTCTCAATCTCCTGACCTCGTGATATGACTGCTTTGGCCTCCCAAAGTGCTGGGATTACAGGCATGAGCCACAGCACCCAGCCAGGAAAAGAATTTTCAATTCAGAATTTCATATCCAGCCAAACTAAGTTTCAAAAGTAAAGGAGAAACCCCGTCTGTACTAAAAAATACAACATAATAGCTGGGTGTTGTGGTAGGCGCCTGTAGTCCCAGCTACTCTGGAGGCTGAGGCAGGAAAATGATGTGAATCTGGGAGGTAGAGCTTGCAGTGAGCTGAGATTGCACCACTGCATTCCAGCCTGGGCGACAGATCGAGACTTGGTGTCAAATAAAATAAAATAAAAATTAAATTTAAAAAGTGAAGGAGAAATAAAATCATTTACAAACAACAAATACTGAGAGATTTTGTCACCACCAGGCCCGCCTTACAAGAGCTCCCAAAGGAAGCCCTAAATATGGAAAGGAAAAACCAGTATCAGACACTGCAAAAGCATACCAAATTGTATAGACTATCCACACTATGAAGAAACTGCATTAACGAACAGGCAAAATAACTATCTAGCATCATAATGACAAGATCAAATTCACACATAACAATATTAACCTTAAATGTAAATGGCTAAATGCCACAATTAAAAGACACAGACTGGCAAATTGGATAAAGAGTCAAGACCCATTGGTGTGCTGTATTCAGGAGACCCATCTCACATGCAAAGACACACATAGGCTCAAAATAAAGGAATGGAGGAAGATTTACCAAACAAATGGAAAGCAAAAAAAAAGCAGGGGTTGCAATCCTAGTCTCTGATAAAACAGACTTTAAACCAATAGAGATCAAAAAAGACAAAGAAGGACATTGCATAATGGTAGACGGATCAGTGCAACAGGAAGAATTAACTATCTTAAATATATATGTGCCCAATACAGGAGCACCGAGATTCATAAAGCAAGTTCTCAGAGACCTACAAAGAGAATTAGACTCCCATGCAATAATAGTGGAAGACTTTAACACCCCACTGTTAATATTAGTCAGATCGATGAGACACAAAACTAACAAGGATATTCAGGACTTGAGTTCAGCTCTGAACCAAGCAGACCTAATATACATCTACAGAATTTTCCACCCAAATCAACATAATATACGTTCTTCTCAGCACCACATCACACTTATTCTAAAATTGACCACATAATTGGAAGTAAAACACTCCTCAGCAAATGCAAAATAATGGAAATAATAAGAAACATTCTCTCGGACCACAGTGTAATCAAATTAGAACTCAGGATTAAGAAACTCACTCAAAACTGCACAACTACATGGAAACTGAAAAACCTACCCCTGAATGGTTACTGGGTAAATAAGGAAATAAAGGCAGAAATAATAAGTTCTTTAAAACCAATAAGAGGAAAGACACAACATACCAGAATCTCTGGGACACAGCTAAAGCAGTGTTTACAGGGAAATGTATAGCACTAAATGTCCACAAGATAAAGCGGGAAAGATCCAAAACTGACACCCTAACATCACAATTAAAAGAACTAGAGAAGCAAGAGCAAACAAATTCAAAAGCTAGCAGAAGACAAGAAATAAGATCAGAGCAGAACTGAATGAGAGAGAGACATGAAAAACCCTTCAAAAAATCAATGAATCCAGGAACTGGATTATTGAAAAGATCAGCAAAATAGACAGAAGGCTGGCCAGACTAATAAAGAAGAAAAGAGAGAAGAATCAAAAAAACACAATAAAAAATGATAAAGTGGATCTCACAGAAATACAAACTACCATCAGAGAATACTATAAGCACCTCTATGCAAATGAACTAGAAAATCTAGAAGAAATGGATAAATTTCTGAACACATACCACCTTCCAAGACTAAACCAGAAAGAAGTCAAATCCCTGAATAGACCAATAACAAGTTCTGAAATTGAAGCAGCAATTCATAGCCTACCAACCAAAAAAAAAAAAAAAAAAAAATCCTGGGACCAGACTGATTCACAGCCGAATTCTACCAGAGGTACAAAGAGGAGCTGGTACCATTCCCTCTGAAACTATTCCAAACAATAGAAAAAGGGGAAATCCTCCATAACTCATTTTATGAGTCCAGCCTCATCCTGATACCAAAACCTGGCAAAGACACACACACACAAAAGAAAATGTCAGGCCAATATCCAAAATAAACTGGTAAATCGAATCGAGCAGCACATTAAAAAGCTTATCCACCACGATCAAGTCGCCTTCATTCCTGGGATGCAAGGCTGGTTCAACATGTGCAAATCAATAAATGTAATCCATCACAGAAACAGAAACAATGACAAAAACCACGATTATCTCAATAGATACAGAAAAGGCCTTCGATAACATTCAGCACCCCTTCTTACTAAAAACTCTCAATAAACTAGTTATTGACAGAGTGTATCTCAAAACAATAAGAGCTATTTATGACAAACCCACAGTCTATATCACACTGAATGGGCAAAAGCCAGAAGCATTCTCTTTGAAAACCAGCATAAGACAAGGATGCCCTCTCTCACCACTCCTATTCAACATAGTGTTGGAAATTCTGGCCAGGGCAATCAGGCAAGAGAAATAAATAAAGGGTATTCAAATAGGAAGCGAGGAAGTCAAATTGTCTCTGTTTGCAGATGACATGGTTGTATATTTAGAAAACACCATCGTCTCAGCCTAAAATCTCCTTAAGCTGATAAGCAACTTCACCACAGTCCTGGGATACAAAATCAATGTGCAAAAATCACAAGCATTCCTGTGCACCAGTAGCAGACAAACAGAGAGCCAAATCATGAGTGAACTCCCATTCACAATTCCTACAAAGAGAATCAAATACCTAGGAATATGACTTACAAGAAATGTGAAGGACCTCTTTAAGAAGAACTACAAACCACTGCTCAGGGAAATAAGAGAGGACATAAAGAAATGGAAAAACATTCTATGCTCATCGATAGGAAGAATCAATATAGTAAAAATTAGTTTACTGTCCAAAGTAATTTATAGATTCAATGCTATCCCCATCAAGCTACCATTGACTTTCTTCACTGTATTAGAAAAAACTACTTTAAATTTCATATGGAACCAAAAGAAGCCTGGATAGCCAAGAGAATACTAAGCAAAAAGAACAAAGCTGGAGGGATCCTGCTACCTGACTTCAAGCTATACTACAAGGCTCGAGTGACAAAAACAGCATGATGTTGGTACCAAAACAGATATATAGACCAATGGAACAGAACAGAGGCCTCAGAAATAATGCCACACATTCTACAACCATCTGATCTTTGACAAACCTGACAAAAACAAGAAATGGGGAAAGGATTCCCTATTTAATAAATGGTGTTGGAAAAACTGCTAGCCGTATGCAGAAAATTGAAACTGGACCCCTTCCTTACAGCTTATACAAAAATTAACTCAAGATGGATTAAAGACTTAAATGTAAGACCTAAAACCATAAAAACCCTAGAAGAAAACCTAGGCAATATCATTCAGGACATAGGCATGGGCAAGGACTTCACGTCTAAAACCCGAAAAGCAATGGCAACAAAAGTCAAAATATACAATGGGATCTAATTAAACTAAAGAACTTCTGCACAGTAAAAGAAACTATCATCAGAGTGAACAGGCAACCTACAGAATGGGAGAAAACTTGCAATCTATCCATCTGACAAAGGGCTAATATCCAGAATCTACAAGGAACTTAAACAAAATTACAAGAAAAAAAAAAAAAAAACCCCATCAACAAGTCAGCGAAGGATATGAACAGATACTTCTCAGAAGACATTTATGTGGCCAATAAACATATGAAAAAAAACTCATGATCACACAGATGATTAGAGAAATGCAGTTCAAAACCATAATGAGAGACTATCTCATGCCAGTTAGAATAGTGATCATCAAAAAGTGAGGAAACAACAGATGCTGGAGAGGATGTAGAGAAATAGAAATGCTTTTACACTGTTGGTGGGAGTGTAAATTAGTTCAACCATTGTGTAAGACAGTGTACAGATTCCTCAAGGATCTAGAACTAGAAATACCATTTGACCCAGCCATCCCATTACTGGGTATATACCCAAAGGATTATAAATCATGCTGCTATAAAGACACATGCACACGTATGTTTATTGTGGCACTACTCACAATAGCAAAGACTTGGAACCAACCAACATGTCCATCAATGACAGACTGGATTAGGAAAATGTGGCACATATACACCATGGAATAATATGCAGCCATAAAAAAGGATGAGTTCATGTCCTTTGTAGGAACATGGATGCAGCTGGAAACCATCATTCTCAGCAAATTAGTGCAAGAACAGAAAACCAAACACTGCATGTTCTCACTCATAGGTGGGAATTGAACAATGAGATCACTTGGACACAGGAAGGGGAACATCACACACCGGGGCCTGTTGTGGGGGTCGGGGGGGGGGTGGTAGCATTAGTAGATATACCTAATGTAAATGACAAGTTAATGAGTGCAGCACATCAACAAGGCACATGTATACATATGCAACAAACCTGCACACGTTGTGCACATGTACCCTAGAACATAAAGTATAATAAAAAAAATAAAAAGATAAAAAGAAAAGAAATAGGATAATAAACATTGTCCTCCATTCTTCAGATAAGTGTTATGATTAAATAGGAAAATATATATGGACATTCTTTGTCATATATTAGACCTTATCATAATACCTTGCTTTTACGAAGGATCTGGAAAAGAGTATTTGTAGTTTGAAAAATATTCCATTTGGCATAATGGTGGTACTGTTGGTTCTACAGTTGAACAGAGCCTGGATTTCATTCTCTAAATCTTTCACCTCTGTATTCTTTAACTCTTATGAAAACATGCTTTCTCACTGGTAAAATGGAAGATATTTTCATAGGATTGTTATAATTGTTTAAAGAGCTAATGTATTTTGATATGGCTCTTAAATTTACTAGTTACTTAATTTATGTAGGCTGTGTGAGATAATAAAAACAGCACTATATATCTGGGTTTAGAATCTGTAATGTGGGGATACCTAGAGATCTCAAACCTTAATTTTACTATCCATGGAATGGGAATAATACCCACCTAGGATGTATGAAGACTGTATGAGGTAAAAGATGCAAAGTGACTAGACTGTACCTGACAAATAGTAGATGCATAAAGATAATTTTGTACCTTTTTCCCTGTCATTAGATTCATTGTTTTGTGCACAAATCCATCCAGGCATAGACAGCTGCCTTAGTATCATTATTTCAGTTTTTAAAAACATTCTATTAAACTTTTATACCTCATGCATGTTGGTAAGGAAGTTCTATGTAGATTTTACATGTGAAGCTAAACACATGAGTTCAGTTAGAGAATATTATCCGTTTAAATGTTACACAGTTAAGGTATTATTTTTTAAAACAAAAATAAATTTAGTTTGAGAGTATGTCCTCTAAAACCAGTTTCAATCCTAGGAAGTTTTTTCTGGATTTTTTTTTTAATTTAGCACACCTATGTTTTACAAAATTAACCATGTTGTTCCAATTTGGAGCATGTTAGATGTAGAAGTTAATCACCCTAGTTCAGCAGAAGTGATCCTAAAGGAGCTCAGCCAGATGAACGTTTCCACAACTCTTAGGAAGGGTCAATGTGATTTCACCTTTTTCAGAAGATTATAACATATGATTACATATGCACGCACAGATAACACACGCACATACACATTTTTATTTTTAAGTAGACCCATCTCAAGTGCTTAAAAGAATGCCTAGCACATGGTAATGATATGGGATGGGGGCACAGAAGTGCTAGGTAGAGAAAGGCAGGGTCCCTGGCAAGGGCTCCATCCTTGGGCCTGTGCCCACTTACCTGGGTAAGGATAGGCACTCCTGTTTTCGCACCTAAATGTTGCATTTTCCAAGACTACCCCAGCCTCACACGTCCCCCATTCTGTGCCTATTAAAAACCCCGAGACACTAGCAGTCACAGACTCAAGCGCTGGACGTGGAGAGGCACACACTGGCAGAAGAACACACACAGGCGGCTGGATATCAAGAGGAGCAGAGTAGCGGAAGTCCACACTGATTGGGAGGAGCAGACGCCTGTAGGCCAGGTGGGGCAACGCAGAATTCGGCCAGCTGCGGTTGGAGGAGAGTCCAGCTGCTGGGTGGCCAACTTCAGGAGAAGATTACCTTTCCACTCCATCCCTCTTCTAGCTCTCCATCCATCTGCTGAGAGCTACCTCCACCCTTCAATAAAACCTTGCACTCATTCTCCAAGCCCACTATGATTCAATTTTTCCGGTACACTAAGACAAGAGCCCAGGATACAGAAAGCCCTCTGTCCTTGCGATAAGGCAGAGAGTCTAACTGAGCTGACTAATGCAAGCCACCTGCAGATGGCAAAACTGAAAGAGTGCACTGTAAGGCATGCCCACTGGGGCTTCGGGAGCTGTAAACACTCAACCCTAGATGCTGCCATGGGGTCGGTGCTCCCCTGACGACCTGCCGGTCTGCATGCTCCCCCTAGAGATATGAGCAGGGGAAGCGAAGAAGTGAACCACACTCCCATCGCACGCCCTGAGATGGGAATAAGGAACTTTTCTCATTTCAGTAAGGGCTCTATAAATAGTATTTATTATTATTATTTAGCTCACTATCTATTGGACTCATCTAAAATATTTATTTTCAGAAATAATTACTTAGCATAGCTCATTTTTTCTGTTTCTAATATTCTGTGTTTAAAGAAAATGTTATATTGAAAAGGAGTCTATCACTTAACAAGGACATGTTGAAAATATTTTGACTATTCCTAACGGATAGAAAAAAATATACTATCCCAATTCCCCTCTGTGGCCCAGTAGTGGCTCACATATAATACATTCCTACAACTGTGCTGCATAAAGAATGTGTTTTGGCATAGAAGCAGCATAATTTGGAGAGGTTTTTGTTGAGAATCTTAAACAAAAACAGTCAAAATAATTTCACTTCCACTAGAAACCTGGAGGGGAATTGTTTTTGCCAAATGAGAGAAAAGATGCTAGTTTTTGAATTAGGAAGTATTTTCAAGTTTTGGGAAATGGAAAAAAAGAACATTTGACTTTAGTGAATTTTTGTCTGCCAAACATTTAAAACCTTGGAAAAAATATTTCTAATAAGCTTTTATAATCAATAATAGCTCACATTTTATATAATCCATTATCCTTTGCAAGCATTTTACTTATTTCACTGTATCCTTCCATAACACGTCTGTGACTTAGGTAGAACAGGGATTATAATTTACATTTTTTACAGACAGGAAAACTCAAGTTTGGGTTAAGTGTCTCCTGTGGGTCACACAGTGGGAGTGTTAGTGTCTGAACTAGGACTTACATTCAAATGTTAGTATTTTCTCATAAATAGTCTATAGAACTTTTCCCTACTATTGTTTGATTTCCCTTAGATATTGAGTTTAATGTTGGATTTTAAGAGGTGATACTTGATTTTCAGCGATTGATCCATTGCTATATTGGAGGAAGCTAGTTTTCCATTATTTAAAAATTTTTAAAATGTTTGTGAATAGCTCCAAACATTTGTTTTCTCTGCTCTTACTCCATCCCTGTTGGTTAGTTCACCTACTTATTAACCCACCTCTGCTACATTGAAGAGGAAAGGAAATTATTCAACCTGTAATTTGTTAGCTGCTCTACTAGAAATGTTCAGTAATGAAGAGTGCATGGAATTTTTAAAATACATTAATGTAATTTAAATGTAATTATTCACCACACATAATTGGAAATTGTCATAATTTGTAAAGAACTTTTCCTAGGGATAGGATTCAGAACTAGAATATCTGAGACATATCTAATATTAATCTATTTAGGGAGATATGCATGACTATGTAACATCCAGGTCTAAAGCCGGTGAGGCTTTTGATTATTTATGTTCAAGGTCAGTGGTTCCAAATCCTAACTGATTAAAATCACTCAGGAAGCCTGTTAAAAATCCCAACCTCTGGAGATCCTGAAGCAGTAAATTTAACATCTGTAAGTTTTTAGTCTCTCTAGGTGATTATAATGCTTACCCAGGTTTGAGAACCATGGATCTAGCACCTACTCACAGCTTCCTCTGTGGGAAGGAGCATGTGGGACTTTTTTTTCTGATTTTAATTTTTTCCTCTTTTAAAATATTTTCATTGTGTTAGCCTCTTCACCATCTGGCTTGATTTTATTTTTATGTTTTATAAAAACAGGCAAAAGATACCTTGAGCTCCAAGGAACATAATGCTTGGCTCTTGATTCCGTGTGAATTATATACCTTTTCGTTTATCCATGACTAACCTTTAAATCCCAGGGTTTTCTTTTTTCCTTTAACAAGCATTTAGCAAGAGCGTTCATTAAGCAATTATTGATATTTGCTTACAATGAAGCTGATAATACAGATATTATCAGTAGCACTAGGAAAATATAAAATAAATAAAGATAAAATAAATAAGTTGTATTCTGATCTCTCACAAATGCATTACAGTGTGTTATAAAATGTATTATGGATATGTACAATATAAGTACATATGGATATGTACAATATGAAGGAAATATTTAGATGGGTACTTAAAGGGCATGAAAGAGGAAGCAACCACTTCCTTAACAAATGAAGAAAGGTATGATGAAGGATTCAGTCTTTCATCTTGATCTTAAAGGATGATTTTGTCAGAAGAGGAGAGGTAGGCCATTAGAGCTTGCATGGAGGCATGAAGAAGCACAGCACATTCAGGGAACTTTAGTTCAACCATTGTGGAAGACAGTGTGGTGATTCCTCAAGGATCTAGAACTAGAAATACCATTTGACCCAGCCATCCCATTACTGGGTATATACCCAAAGGATTATAAATTATTCTACTATAAAGACACATGCACATGTATGTTTATTGCAGCACTGTTCACAAGAGCAAAGACTTGGAACCAACCCAAATGCCCATCGATAGACTGGAAAAAGAAAATGTGGTACAAACACACCATGGAATACTATGCAACCATAAAAAAGGATGAGTTCCTGTCCTTTGCAGGGACATGGATGAAACTGGAAACCATCATCCTCAGCAAACTAACACAGGAACAGAAAACCAAACACCACATGTTCTCACTCATAAGTGGGAGTTGAACAATGAGAAAACATGGACAAAGGAAGGGGAACATCACACAGTGGGGCCTGTCGGGGGGTGGGGGGACTAGGGGAGGGATAGTGTTAGGAGAAATACCTAATGTAGATGACGGGTTGATGGGTACAGCAAACCACCATGGTACGTGTATACCTATGTAAAAAACCTGCATGTTCTGCACATGTATCCCAGAACTTAAAGTATAGTAAAAAAAAAAAAAAAAGAAGAAGTTTAATATGATTAGAGTATAAGGATATATGGTGAAATTGGGATCCAAGATAAGGCGGAAATGTGTGTTGAAATCACATCAAGATCTTTTGTGTGTCTTATAATAGAATTTAAATTTTGTCTTCTTCCCCCAAAAATCTTTGGGTACTCAAATAATGGCTTTTCGTTTTCATAATATGATTAAGCAGACATATCTGACATCCCAAAGGTTACATTGAAGCCAAGGGTAAGAGTTCTGTAGTCAGTGTTTCTCCAGCCATTTCTCATCTTTCAGCATATTTATTGAGCACTTGTGAACTACACACTTGGTGACATAAAGAAAAAATACTAGCCTGGGCAACATAGCAAGACTTAGCTTCTAAAAATAAAAATACAAAAATTAGTTGGGCATGGTAGTATGTGCCTGTAGCCCTAGCTACTTGGGAGGCTGAGGTGGGAGGGATCACCTGAGCACAGGAGTGCAAGGATGGAGTGAGCCATGATTCCACCACTGCACTCCAGCCTGGGCAACAGAGTGAGACCTTGTCTCAAAAAAAAAAAAAAAAAAAAAGCTGACTTCTTAAATATTCTCACAGAACTTTCAATGTAGTTTAGCAGATGAAATAAATGCTTGAAAAGATCATAGTAAGAGATATTACAAAGGAATTCATATTTGTCGAGGAGTCAATGAGTAGTATGAGTTCAAAGGATGGAGAGAACTAAAGTTATTTATCTGATAAGGCTTTATGAGTAGAGTAGGGACATGACTTCAGTCTGAAGGACAGGTTGAATTGCAATAGGTAGGAAAGGAGAAAATTGCTGTAAGTGAGAAAAATTGAGCAGTGGTGTAAAGGTATGGAAACAAGGGTTAATGAAGTGTGTTTGAGAGTTTTTTCTTTTCTTGAGCTAGAGTTTCGTGTAGGGGCGCACATCGGTAGGTATTGACAATAAATAAATATGGCTTCTAAATGAAATGAAACCTTCAATAAACCTTGTAAAGAAAGCTATTTCTGAATATACTTTTGATCCATCTTAAAGATCTCATAAAAAAACTCCAATTTCAGTTGAACTTTTAAAAATAAATATTTTGTAATATAAAAATATTTCCTGGCATTAAGATACTCTCAAATACCAAACTCACTGCCAAGAAATTTTCTAGCTTAAACCCATGCTTTTTATATGTGTTGTAAAGAGCTTTAGATATCATTTTGTGTTTGCTTTAAACTTTTTATCAAAGAAAACAGAAAAGTATATCCATTGGCCCTGTATGCTTCTTATACATTATTGTCAGATCTTCATCTGCTTGGTGCCTGGGTTTTTAGTGTAGAGATTATCTGTCATTCTTTGTTTGCCTATAGCCAGTGAACTTCAGGAATAATTCTTTCTTGTCTTGAAACAAAAATGAGGCTATATAGATAATGGTCACCATTATTTAGACATCAAATATTAATATGAAAATATTTTCTGATAAACTTAGAACAATTTTTGTTTCATATCAGGTTTTCTAGGTAAATATTTCAACTTTAATTAGACTTCAAATGTCCATTATTTTCTGATTTTAAAAAGCAGTGCTACATAAAAACTATTAATGGAAGAGTCAAAGAAGTCGTTACATGAAAGTAAAAAGTTGGAGGTAACTTGCTAATATTTTTGTATATTTTATTGCAATATTCTTGCATTTTTAAAGTTGGTTTGTTTTCACAAATTTTGTTTCCTACTATTATGACATTAATACATGCACATTTCTTCATTTTTCTAAAATGAGGCATAATTTCTTAACGGCTAATATTGCATTGATATAAAGTAATTTAACCATTCCTCTATTGGACATTTAGATTGTTCCCTAATTATGTGTGTCTATTATATATTTAAACTGGAGAGAGAAGTGTTTGCACCAAAGGTAGGTTGTATGATCTACTTACGCAATGTGCAAGTGGAGAACGGATGGCAGAAGGATTGTTCTTCCTTCCTTGTTTGTTTGTACCAGAACTCTTCATTGTGTACACACATTTTAGCCTTGGTGCCATTTTCAGAAGCTTTATTTGTCTCACTTACTTTTTTGGTTTGGATAAGGCTTAAATATAAAATCCATCTGTGAAGCATATTGTATATTCACATTGAAGGCTAAAAACCCTTTTTTAATTAAAACTTTATTCAGCACTTATAGTTCACTTTGTCCTGTTTTTATTATGAAACACTTCAGTCTTCTTCCTAAAAACACATATGTCTTGAACATTTCAAGATGTTTCTTGTTGCTCATGCAGAACTAGTTTCTTTATGCTGTCAGCTCACTGCCATATGTTCTAGCTGTTCATTTGCTTCCCTTTCTGGCATCTATGTAGGCAACATCTTGTATGTAATGTAAGTTAGTTTTATTCCCTTCTCCTTTATAAAACTTGTCAGAAGGTAAAATAACACACTGGAAACAGTGAATAGTACTCTGGTAAGTTAGGGTTTTCATGATTCTAAAGGATGTAGCCTTTCTTGTGTTCTTAATGTTTGTCAGGTATGAAGAGAAAATGTGTCTGGTGACACCAGAAGTCTTGCCAGATGTGAATAATTACAGTTAAGGTGCTATGGATATTATTTGGTAACAAAACATATTATAGAAATTGCAATTCTTTGTATTGATTATTAAACCAAATGTGAAGATTGGGGAAACCTGGAGAGGAAAAATAATAATCATATCATCCCTTTTATTTTCAGGAATGCACCATATGTCCTCATCTGAAAGTCTCTGCAGGATTGTCTGACTCACGTGAGTGGTTTTAAGATAAGTTGTATTACACCTCAAGTTAGGTAAAATCAAGAGATGAACTAACTTAAAAAGTAGTGATGTTTACATAGAATCTACATTGGAAAAGACAATGATATCGGCATTAGAAAGTTTGCCTTTAAGTAAAGAAAATTATTAGCCATTATAGGTTTTACATTCTTCATAATAGAATGTCCTAAAGCAATAAAACCTCCACTATGTGAACTCTAAGTACTGAACATCTGAATTTTTCAAATAGTCCTGAGTTTTATTTAATTTATTCTTTATTGACTAGAACACTTCCTAATTTATCACATCTTTTTTAACCTCCTCAAACATACTGCATTTTTTCCCCCAGGATTATTGAGGTATAATTGACAAACAAAACTTGTATATGTAAGGAATACATTTGATGATTCTGGCTTCCCAATATGAAGATCACTTATTGTGTCAGCCAGCATAAAACGCAGGACTGTTGAGGTAGAGTAGAGCCATTTATGTCTGCAATGACTGCCTCCATGCTAATATGTCTCAATTTTGTTTTGTTTTTAGAATTCATATTTCCACATTTGCTGCTTATGATGTAGAGTAGGCTTGAAGACCAGGTTACCGATTTGCTGTGATTGCATAAAACAAGAATGAAAATGTTCTGTGTTGGGGACTTTTAAGTGTTGGTGTTATATTATCAACTTTGACTATTATAAGAATTTTGTGCTTGCTTCCTGCTCTGTTTAGATGAATGAACTTGGTGCATTTAAAGAGTATGTTAGTGTAAATGCTAACAGTCTATCTCCCCAAATCCAATTTAACATGTAAGGATAAAATTACATTGATTTAATGTTCTAATTTTTTATACATTTTAATATAAGAGAAACATAAAAGCATTTAGACTACATTTAGATTTCTTTATATGATGATTTACTATATCATATAATGTCCACCCCAGATAGATTAGAATGCACATCTTTAACTATAGTATTGTACAATTTATGATGCAAAATTTATCATTGGACCAATACAGACCTTACGGTACATTGTATTTAAGTTCATGGTGTTTTCTTTCTGAAAGGAAACTTTTCTTTTCACAACACAAATGAAAGAGCTAAAATAGGGGCCGGGCACGGTGGCTCACGCCTGTAATCCCAGCACTTTGGGAGGCTGAGGCAGGCGGATCACGAGGTCAGGAGATCGAGAACATCCCAGCTAACACAGTGAAACCCCGTCTCTATCAAAAACACAAAAAATTAGCTGGGCGTGGTGGCGGACACCTGTGGTCCCCGCCACAGGAGAATGGCATGAACCCAGGACGCAGAGCTTACAGTGAGCCGAGATCATGCCACTGCACTCCAGCCTGGGTGACAGAGCAAGACTCCGCCTCAAAAAAAAAAAAAAAAGAAAGAGCTAAAATAGAAAGTTTTGTAAATTCTGTATAGCCATTTTTAAATGACGTAATATTCTTTCAGTAACACTTGACTTAACTTCAGTAAATACACACTGAATTGTATCCTATAGGTTAGTATAGTTGATAAACATTTTTTTCTCTCCCTGAACTAAGACATAAAAATCCACACCCAGCAGACAAGCTTAGTAGGTCACAGAAATACCCCCATGTGTCCTGCATGACGATGTTTGTTCATGCAAAGAACATTTATTGAGCATTTATGTACTAGGGACAGTGGTAGGTGCCAAGGATAGGGGATACAGATTCATCTATCCCTGCTCTTGAGGAACTTAGAGTTTTAAAAAGAAAGACACAGATCGGTGAGTTACATTTCAGCATGGAAAATACTATAATGGGTATAAACAAATTTACTCATCACCTTTAGAGGCTGAGAAAAATTTTTTAAAAAGGAATAAAGTGAGGAGTGGGTAGTGGGGAGAGAAAAATGCTTCATCCTGTTTCAAAGAATAAGAGAAATATATCTCCTTGATTCAATGTTATGAATACTGGAGTTGCAGTCATGAAACATTTTTGAATGCTGTTACTATCCCATCTTGAAAAAACACAAAACATCCAGGCACAGAATGTTGTTAGGTCAAAGGAAGGATATGATTAATTCTGCTAGAGAAAGGAATGGTCCAGGGAAAATTTTACAGATACTTGAGGTGAGCCTTAAAGGATCCATGTGATTTCAGTAGGCAGAGATGTGCAAAGGAATGGTGCAGGCCAAGGGAACAGCTAGAATAAAGATCAAGGAAGGCATGGTAATCAGGATGACACTCTCCTGCCACAATTAATTGTTATGCCTTATGACAGAGTAGCTGGTACTCTGTAATGTAATAAGAACCATGGACGTGGCCAAATGAGCTTGGTTTGAGACCTGTCAGTATTATGCACCAACCGCGTGAGTTGGTGGCAAGGTGCCAAATCATTCTGTGCCTCCATTTCTTTATCTGAGAAAGAGAAAATGATGCCTAACCCAAGGGCTACCATGTTGTGCAACTGTAGGAGGCATCATTCACATTGTACAGAGGTCCTAGCTATCTCAGGTGGGCTGGGAGGATTAAATGAGACAATACATATAAAGTATTTAACACAGTGACTGGCACATAGTAAGTGCTCAATGAACATTCACTACTGTTAATCAGGCAACTATCATTTTAAAAACTGATTCACTTGAAATCCCTTTCATTTGTAAAGGTTTATGTATCTCTACCCTTGGAAAACAATCTGTGTGTTCCTGAGATTAATTTGGGTAGAATGCAAGATATATTTTGCTTCATTTACTGGGCTTCAAAATTTGTTGTCCAGGAAATGCAGAAAGACAAAAACATATGAAAGAAAAACAAAACAACAAATAAATTAAATCCCCCTAAATCATTCTGAATGAATATTTTTCTCCAATGATGGTTCATTTTATTCATGCCATTGCATAGAAGTCCCAAATATATTTATTTTTGTTTGTAAAACACTCCTTCTGTGACCATCTGATGTTTCCATAAGTAACATTTTCCAACACAATTTTATGTCCCTGAAACTTAAAGACGTTTATTTTTTCTTCCCCCTTTGTATCCAGAAGCAAGGCTATTTAGAATGGATTAGTTGATTAGGACATCCGACTCAGAAAATGAGACAGCCATGAATTTGGCTGAGAATTCAGTAACATGGATAGGGGACATTGATTATTACCAGGCTTCAAATGTCAGCAAAGACTTCAGGGTTGCAGGAGGGAGAAAATGAAATACATAAAGTTTAATGGCTTTGGCTATGGGAGTCTTTGGGGCAGTTGGATGGAGTTATTTGCTGAACACATGATAGTCTTTTTGTTACTTATCCAACTGGATTCATTGAAGCCTGTTTTCACTCTATCTTGTAAAACAGAAAATAGCCATTAGCTACTCACCGGTATATATGGAAAATGCAGAGCGGGGCAGCAATCTAGTCTGCATAGCATGGGATTATAGCAAGTACTACAAATAGGCAAAATCAAAGGAACTTGCTTAGCCATTTAACCCCTACCATGGACTCTTAAACTGGAGTTTGGATTGCAGCATGTTTTTTATGTAGTGGCCTTGGATCTATACCAGTGGGAGGGAAGGATTGGGTAGAGGGGATAATTTTAGCTGCAGTGCAGGCCTGATAGCAACCTTGGTCAAACCCACAGGAAGCTCTGGAGCTAAAATGGCCCATTGGAATAAACTCATGTTAGCCTGAAATGGTCATGTTTTTATACTTATTATTCACTGGATGTGGACTGCTCTTGGAAGGGTGGGACCTCTGGCAAGGTGGATCTGCAGGTAAAGAAATTCCTGCTTATGCTGACAATTGAGGGCTGCCTCCCCACAGAACTGCCAACAGCTGGGGCAACTGACCTTTTCTTGAAGAGGAATCTGGTGACACATCACCCTGTCTTTGCCTCCCCAAGTTCTGTTTTTTAACATATATGATCCAAACCAGTTTGCAGAAACATGGCTGGACAAAGAAAGGCTCCACCCTCTCGCTCTCCCAGTTTCTGACACAAAATAAAGTCTCAAGTAGCTCTCTGTTCCAAAAGTGACTTATACCACTGGGCATCACCACCATTCCCAACACAAAACCATAGATCTAATACTAGGCCTATGAATAGTTAGTGTTTTTCCCAAGCAGTAGTTATAAGGAAGGTGTACAGCCCTAACCTCTTTATCAAGCTCCAGATTCACAGATATAAAAACTATTTGGCAATGCCAGTGGGATATCCCACAGGTACCTCCAAGTCAGTGTGCTCAGATCTGAACTCTCTTCTTTTCTCAAGACCAAACCTGCTTTCCACATCTCAATACATTTCAGTACCTACTCTTTAGATCTAAAGCCCAAGAATTATTCTTAATTCTCTCCATCCCCCAGAGTCAGTAAGTCCCGTGGATTTAACTTCATGAATGCCTTTTAGCAGCCTTCTCCCCTCCTACAGTCCTCTCCCCTTCTTCACTGCTACTGTCCTAATTCAGGCCCTCATTCAAAGGAAGGTATCTTTTTGTAACTGTACTAACTTTTAAAAGTTAAAATAGTATGTTGTTGCGAACAGTGTAGTACAGCTTATGATATTCTCTCTTCTTACCCTGTACCTGCAGGTACCCAGGGATGACCTTCTGTGAATGGTCTGCCTGGGTGTTCTGGTGGATTCCTCCACGACTGCATGTAGATGTAATACCTTTTATCCTGACCTCAACAAGCCAAGAACAATCTCTACTCTGAAAGATGAAAATTTAACATTGGCTACCTTTCCTCCCTTCTCCTGGTGTTTGATATTTATGTTATTATTAGTTATTTTATTGATTACATATGTAATTTTCAGTAATAGACTTAAACCTCTATTTCTTGCTCCACCTGCTTTCAACAATCTGTTGACTACCTACTTTGTAAGAAGACAGATATTAATATGTCTATCTTTGCCCTCTCAATTCTCTCTTTTGTCAACTACATGTTTACGTTGTCAAAGTTGTAACATTTACATTCTGTTCTTTAACCAAATTAATCTTTCATGCTCTTCTTTCCATAACTTTTTTATTCTACAATTAACATTTTGATGTGTTTGCTTTAGTACAGTATTAATCTATCAATCCTTTTTTAAATAGTGGTAAAATGACACAGCATAATATTTATAATTTTAACCATTGTAAAATATATAAATTTTAACCATTTATAATTTTAACCAAATGTACACTCAATTGTACAATTGAGTGACATTAAATGCATTCATAATGCTGTATACCTATCACCACTATCTACACCCAAAATTTTTCATCATCCTCAACATAAACTCTGTACCCACTAAACAATTTCTCCCCCTTGCCTACTCTTCCCCTGCCCTCTATTCTGCTATCTGTCTCTCTGAATTTGCCTATTCTGGGGACCTCACGTAAGTGGAATCATTCAATATCTGCTTTTCTCTGTCTGGTTTATTTCACTAAATGTGATGTTTTCAAGGTCCATTCATGTTACGGTATATATCAAAATTCACTCCTTTTCTAAAAAACTTTTATTTGAGGTTCAGGGATACATGTGCAACTTTGTTACACAGGTAAACTGGTGTCACAAATGTTTGTTATACAGATTATTTTATCATGCAGGTACTAAGTCTAGTGCCCAATTGTTATTTTTTCTGATCGTCTCCGTCCACCCACTCTCCACTCTCAAGTAGGCCCCGGTGTCTGTTGTTCCCCTCTTTGTGTCCATGAGATATCATCATTTAGCTGTCCTTTTTATATGGTTGAATAGTATTCTAGGAGTGTATATAAGATTTTGTTTATCCCTTTATCTCTTGATGGATTTTTCTTTTCTTTTTTTCCAGTGATACTGCAACAACCTCAAAAATTGCCATCCCTTAGCAGCCTCTGGCTCTATCATTTATTCTCTTACTGTTGCTGGAATGATCTTTCTAAAGATAAGATGCTCTTTGGATATATTAGTTGCCCTTACCCTCCCTGACTCTGTCCCATTCTTGGCTATACCGTGGCACCCAGTGTCCCTAGGCTCACCTTACTTCTTCTCCAATGTCATCTGTGTTACACTCTCACACACCCTGTGCTTCAGCCACAAAAGGTACCTCACTCTACCTTAAAGATGTCATGGCCTTTTACCTACTTGTCATGCTTTGTGCAGTTTCTTCTGTCTCTCATATAATCATCTGGTCTCTCTACACTGAAATCTCTACACTCCAAGTAGAGCTAAATGTCTAAATCTAAGTTAAACATTATTTCCCGTAAAGGTTTCCCCATTTCCACCAGGTAATTTGTTGCTCCTTTCTCTGTTTTTCCAAAGTATTTTGTTTTCAGCTAGAATTTCAGTCCTTAATTGTTCTGCAATAATTTGCTGACTTGCCTGCCTTTTTTATTCGACTGACCTCCACGTAGATTGCAGCTGTTTTCCGTATTTATGTCATGAGCCTGGAAACTAGTAACATTCATGAAGAATGCTGCGTAAGTGAGTAGTACAATGAGGGTAGGGTTGAATGTGGGGTCAAAAATCTGGGCTTAAGGACCAATTCAGCCATATCACCTCACCTCTCTGAGTTTGTTTCTTCATTTGTAATAATTCAGCATCCTAGACTGGTGTTGAGAACTAAATGAGATGGTTAATGTGGGAGCACTCTTTATAAAATAATTGCGAGGATTTTAAAAATTGTCAGTCTTGTTAGTCTTCACGTACTTCTCATCCCAGATACATTTAGTATTCTATAGGAAATTTCCAGTTTGTGAATCATTCCTTTAAGAAGAAATCATAAATAGTGGAAATATAATTTTGGAATACATGTTTGGTTTGTTTGTTCAAGTGGTTAGAAATTTCAGGGATGCAGAATTTAGCTAGTAAAAGAAAGAACTTTCTAACTGGCAGTGTGGTCCGATAATGAATGCTTTCAGGAGGTCATCATTGCTCCATCTCTGGACCGCCTTGCCAATTCGCAAGTTCTAATAGAGGACTGGCTAAGCTTACCTGTCAGGGAGACTGTTCAGAGAAATTCTGACCCAGACTGAAGAGGGAGGAGAGCTGCACTAGCTGCCTCTGAGGTTCCTTCTCATTCTGAATGCATATAATCCTGAAATTTACATACAAGGCATACTGAGAGATAGACCAATGCTGCTTTTGTAGTCTATTCAGGAGATAAGGTATAAAGGTTGGGTTTTATTTTTTCCTCTCTCAGTGAAAGTTGTAGATTTTATACAAGACCACAGTAAAAAGTCTGACATTTCTACTTTGTGAGTCTGGGCTGAAGCTGAAATTTGATTTTGAAATATGAAAGTAAACTGTAACTACCTTAATTTAAGCCTGTAGGATTTATGTTTATATATAACCTTTAAATTTCTCCCAAATTTTTACCCTGGAGAAAAGAAGAAATTACAGTAATCTTACCTAAGGCTAGAAATCTAGAGAGACACTCGTTCTAGGTTAATGGATAACTGACACTGCTTTGCCTGGGCTTCTAGCAGTTTCTGTCCCCTCTGACTGATGTGAACTCTCACACCCAAGGACATGGTTACGAGTCTCTCATGTTAAATTGAGTGCTTTGTGGTCCAAACTCAATAACAAAAACACTTTAGAAAACATTTTCTTCATGATATTTTTAAGAGTGCTATTTTTTAAAAACACCATCCTTTCACAGTTCGAAGCTGCTTCTTAAAGTTATTGCTCATGGTAAACCCATTTCGATTCTCTGAAAGCTACTTTGCAATGTTTTTCTATTTATGCTGTTGCCTCTCAAGCTGGCATATGATTTTCCCTGCACACCGTCCACTACCAACAACCAACCCATCCACTTCCTGCCCCAAGGAGACAAATGTGGAATCGAATCAGAAGCCCACAATGTCAACATGAGAAGCGTCCTTAGATTTCATCTAATCTAATTCAAGCCTTTTCGCCTCTCCTCTTTTAAGGAAGAAGCAACTGAGGGATGGCTAGGGAGGGTCATAAAGCGAGTAATGACAAAACTAAGCTAGGATACAAATCTTTTACCCACTCATCTAGTATTTTTACCACTGCCCCATGCACCAACTGGAGGTGAGTTGGGGTAGGGGCCCTGAAAGGTTTCAGAGAGGTGGTTACAGCTCTCACTGTGGCGGCTGACAACTGACCCAATGGGCAGGCAGTTTCCTTTTAAGTGACTTGGTAGAAGGCCTGACATCATCTTGCAATTGAATGGGGGGCTAAGAACCCTGCTGAAACATATACATATATTGTGAGCCAGGTGACATCTCATATGTACACATTGGCAGGTAGAGATGGAGAGATCAACCTGAGAACAAGGCCCTGCTGGAATGGGAGAGTATGGCAAAGATGAGAGGTTTGGAAAGGGGCCGCGGGAGCATTAGAGTCAATGAGGCTGAAGGTCCACATTAGACTGGAACAACTGAGGCACAAATGGTGAATGCTACCCTCTGAGATTCCTCAAATACATGGGACATTCTGAATGTGAAGGGGGTTGCTGGAACTTGGAGACAAAAAAGGCTGCTTTGCTTTTCAATTTTTAGAGGCTGTCCTGAAGTTCACATTTGGGTGTTGACCGGCCTTTCTGAAAAGGAGGTACTTGTCTACCTACCTCTAGGAGTTGTAGGAATTTAATGAGACCTCACCTGTGGCAGGACTTTGTAACTCCAAAGTCTATACAGATTGTACAGATATTGTTTATTATTCTTTCTCTTGATTGTGGCTAATAACTAAGGAATCCAGGGCCAAAATATGATGAAGTAAATTGAACATGCATTCATTCACTCATTCATTGAACATTTATGAAGAGCTTACTAAATGTCCTAAAACAATGCAACCCCTAGATGAACACCATACCTAATTTCAAAGAGCACCAGTCTATGGCAAAGAAGAGATGAAAATAATTATAACACTTGTATGAAACTTGCTGTGGTAGAAACACTGGGGCCTGTGGAGGCTCAGAGGAAGGACACAAAACCAACTTGGGTGAGTGGAGGAGGCAGCATGAAAAGTTAGTAGGAAATGCTGCTTCCTGAGGTGAGTAGGAGACAGGCAGAAGGTAGATAGGGGATAGGTAGAAGGTCAAGGGTAAGTATTCCAGGCATAGGGAGCCATGGCATGGGATACGGGAAGTAGGACTGAATGAGAGGACCTTGGAGACCCCTTCAAATGGTGAGTGTGACAGACACATTAATGAAAATGTAAATGTGTGTGTGACGTGTGTGCCTTCAGTAGACCTGCCCAGGGCTTGGTGGTAATATAGGCCTCAACATGCCTTTTTCTCCAGCCCCTCCTATATCATTCTTGGCTCGCCCACTACCCCTGAAACACTTTTCATCTTGAAGGACCTGGATGATTGTTGCTGAATCCTTGCATGGCCTTAAGCAAGTCCCATCCCTTCTAGAATTCTCCAATGTCTCTTTCTCTGAAATGTGGGAGTCTGATTAGCTGGTCACTGAGAGCCCTTCTAGGACTGACCCTGACCTGTGAGCTTCCTGCACTGCAGCGATTCACTGTTTGCCTCTGACTCTCCCTGACACCCTGGGAATGGAGCTTAGGTCTCCTGACTTTCGGCTTGGGGTTCTTTTCTTTCCACCGCATTGGCTGTTTTACCGCATCATAAGAGTTAAAGGAGAAACATCCTGGTCCTCAGAGAACTGAGTCTAACTGAGAACTAAGAAGGTGCCAAAGCTTGAACACCATGGTACCCCTAGTGCCTGGAACAAGGTGCGGCCCATGACATTATTGGTAGCGTTTAGTGCCAAAATGAAAGAAATCTTGATTGTAAAACTTCAAAACTTCAAAACTGGATTGTAAAACTTCATAGATCTCTTTGTATGGGTTGTTCCCTCTGCCTGAAAACCTTCCCTTCAGCGAGCACTTCCTGTGGCCAGCAGCAAGGCTAAGACTCGATACTAGACAGGAGAACTTCTCTCCCTGTGGGTAAGACTTCATGTCCAAAATCCTCCAGACTTTACCCTTTTCCCACTCCACAAAGCCCAACTTCAAAGCCTGATTTCCTGTTAAAAAACTGTCTTTGTTTGGTTTCCCAGAAGCAGCACGTGAGACCAGGAGCCAGCGGTTTATTTCAGAGGAGATCCCAGGAAACACCACCCAGGAAATGGGGAAATGAGACAGGGAAGGGAAGGGAGCTATGCAGGGTGTGTTAATGGACATATTAACATGGTGGGCAGCTGTGCCTCATTGTCCCTGAGAACCTCTGAAAGATATTTTAGAGCAAGGATCCAAGTTGTCCCACTTCAGGGCAAGGGACTGACAGTGCTTATCCTCAAACTCTTTTTCGTCGCTGGTTCAAGGCTGCTCCCAGGTGTGTCAACTCCCAGCACTTCTAGCTTGTTGCATGCAGGGACTGAACATTTCTCTACAGTCAGAGAAAGCCCTCAGCAGAGAGGTGAAGGGACTTTCAGCAGGAAGTCACAGCAAACAGGACTGCTGAGACCTAGAGGATATGGGCAAGGACACCGACAGCCTCTGCCCCAGTGTTGCAATGTCCATTCTCTTCAGTCCCTGGTCAGTAATCTTCACAGTTTGGCCTTAGAGGCAAGAGGCTAAATACAGACAGGGTTTATAAGGGGAAATTAAATATGCAGGGTTGACATTTACAAATGAATAAATAGTATCCCTATTTTATGAGCATTCATTGTGCACTTTTGTACCTTAACCCTTTTGCATATGCTGCCTCACTACCTTGTATGACTTTTTCTAGAAAACTCCCATGCATTCATCCTTCAAACTCCAGCTCTATTATGCACTTTTATGTTCTGCCCTTTCCTGATTTCCCTGGTAGAACTAATTCCTCCCTGCTCTTTTCTCTGACAGCATTTTGTGCTAGATCTAAAATAACATTGCTACGTCATGTCATGCCTCCTTATGTGTTCATCTTGCCTGCTACTAATAGCAGTAATCATGTGCGACGTTTTCCTTAGTTCAGCTAACAGCCAGGTCCTTATCACATGGCCATGAAAAATTAGGCTCATAGACGATTTGAAGGGTGAGAATAACAGGATTTATTGGGCAAAAAGGAAAAAAGGGGTAACAGGGACTCTCTGCAAGGCCAGAGTTCCTGCTAGTGTAGGTATTCCACCTCACAGATTGAATTCCAGGTTCCACCCAAGAAGAGGAGGGGCCAGGCTCCTCCCTGCTGCAAATGGCACGAATGTCTGTGGCTCCATCCCAGTGTGCACCCCTCTCAGTGCATAGGCCGGTTGGAGTTTTGCCAGGGAGCCCTTCCCGCCTGGCTGTCTCAATAATGGCTAACATTTATTAAGTACTTTAGTGATATGCCAGGCACTATGTTAAATACTTTATTTGAAATAACTAATTTAATCTTCTCATCAACCCAGTGAAGTAGCTGCTATTACTGTCTCCATTTTGTGGATGAGAAAAGATAGAGAAGTTAAGCAACTTTTCCAATATCTTGTCATTAGAAAATGACAGAATGAGGATTTGGTTCCAGAGGATCAGTCTTTCAAGCCCCTGCAGTCTTCTTAACCACTGCACATAACAGCCTCTTTTTGGCTATAGTACAGAAGGGGGCACAAGGACAAAACCCTGGGATATATTTCTAGCAATTTTCATAGGATCTCACGCCAAGCTGGAAAACACCATCTGTGGAGAGTCTTAAATAGAACAATATTTGCATTTTAGAAAAATCATTCTTGCTATAGTGCATAGGATGAATTGCAAGAAGAGAGACTGGGGAGAAAGATAAGAATCAAGGGGCTATAGAAATGATCCAGATAAGAGATGAAGTCCCAAGTTTAGCATGGAACCTTCTTCCTGAGCTATCACCTGCTTACCTCCCAGTCACTGCACCACCCATTCCCCAACATGCAGGCCTACCACTCATGCATGTGCAGGTGGTGCCCTGCACAAATACATCTGGCCAATAGGGGCATGTGGGACCTGAAGTAAGCATGGGCTCTGGCTGCCACCTGTCACCCTATAGTGAGGATCTGTATCTGCCAAGAAGAAAGGCATCTTTTGCTCAGTTTCACAGTGAAGCATAAGGACTAGCAGTGGTCCTGTCCACATGTATCTTCCACTTCCGACATTTCAAACTATTTTTGTTCCTAGTTATGTCATGATTTTTCCCACCTCTGTGTTTTTAACTTTGGTTTCCTCTGCTAGGGGTGCCCTTTCACTCACTCATTTCATTCATTTATTCTTTCACTTATTCATATAACACAGAATTTTGTACCCACCATATGCCAGGTACCTGTCTAGGTGAAGGGGATTCAGTAGGGAGCTCACAATCTAGGGGAAGAGATGCCTATTAATGAAAGAATCCCACAAATATAGTAGTATACACTGACATATGCTTTGAAGGCAAAGTTGGGGGATCATGAGACTGTATCTTGGGTGTTAGGGGTTCATCTTTGGGATGTAGGTGTCTGTGCTAAGATCATTACCAGGACTATGTGGCTTTACTTAGGATGTGACTTTTGAGCTGAGATGTGAAGAGCAAGTAGGAATTAATCAGGCAAAATGGTAGGGAAGAGGAGTGGCCACCCTTCTGCAGTCCTACTGTATTCAACAGCATGTCTTGTCTTTGGGTCAGATGAGATACTTCCGGAGTTCAGTAGAGGCTCAGTACAATAACAGGACAATAAAGGAGGAGGAGGGCCAAGATTGGGGGAATGGAGAAACATCTCTCAAATCTACGGAGGGGGAGGGGACAAAGAGCCAGGCAGAAGGCAGGAAGTTGGAGACTAAGGAAGAGACCTCTGAGAAATTCTGGGAGCAGGCGCCTGAGGAACATCTAAAAATAAGATATTCCGTATCCAATTTTAGATTGTGCTTCTGTGGTTTAGAATTCTTCTCCCCAAACCTTCAATATAGTATGTCACACACAAATACTAGTGTGAAAGGTTTTGGGAGCAATCAGAGGAAAACTGAGTTCTCAGGAAGGATTAACGGGGAACAACGGAGAGGGCAGAGCCAACTAAAGTGAGAAGCAAGGTCACAAGGTCAATGGAAACAAAAATTTGGAGGCTGCAGCGACAGGAGGTATTTATGGAAAATGCTGTGTCTACACCTCAAAGAAATAGAATTTTATTTGTATCCAGTTGTAATTACTGGTCAGTGTAAATGGATGAGAGTAGGGGCAGCCTCAACTGGGAGATAGAAGAAAGGCACGCCCTCACCTGGTGTCTGTCAGTAAACTGGGGCTGTGATCTCACTCTAGGTGTCTGAGACTCAGTTACTTAAACTCCAAGTCAAGAAGACTCATCCCTAACAACTAACACCCCAAGTTACTACCCAGCCAGCCGCAGCACAAAGCCTACCAGGACCATGGAGAGCTAATTAACTCAATACACACTTATTGAACAGCTGTTATTTTCTGGGTACAAAGTCACTTGGGACATGGCCCTTGGTCCTTGCCCCCTGGAGTCTTCCATCTCGGTGTGATCAGTGCTGTGACAGAAGCAGGTCCAGGGCTATGGGAGCAGGCATGGGACCTTGACCCAGGTTTGGACATTGCGGCAGCTGCCTGGCGAAGGGACACTTAACTGGGGTCACAGTGTATTCCAAGGTATGCAGATACATGGCAAGCAAAGGGAGAAGGACAGAGAGGCACAGGCACAGTGTCTCCCAGGCTGTTTGTGCTGCCCGCTGTGGGGCTTATCCTTAAATACAGAGTAACATGTCTTGATTCCTCGTGTTTTTCACAAGTCATGTCTCTCTGTTTCTCAAGGCCATAGAGATTTTGTGCATATTTGGGCTAGAGAGTAGGAAGAGGCAGAATTTAAATAGTGCTTTGGATAGTCCCTTGTCCAAGAGCTTTCTGCCCAAAACACCATCTGTCACCGTGCTTAAAGTCCACCCTTGGCTCCCCACTCCTTCGGGTCTGACAGCCACCACTGTGGAGCCACCAATGGAAATATAGGACCCTCCTGGGTAAATTCATGCTACAAATAGAGTATTGGGAAGAATAGAAAGAGAGAGAGGTAGGGGAACCAGAAAGGGGAAGAGGAAGGAGGATAATGGGGAGCAAAAGTGCTCTTGGATTTTTGCAAATTTCTTGCTGTTCCTTTTCTTGTATCCTCCACTTTTCTAACCTCAGGACACACATTCAGCAAAGCTACTGAATACATTCAACAAGAGGGTGGAAACAGTGTGTTTGAGGTAGGTCTGTAAGGCACAGTATCAGAAAGAGTGGGGAAACCCCGTGTGACTCCTGCTGGGTGGCCCTGAACAAACCCAGTGCTCTCTCTGGGCTTCTGTTTCTCCACTTGTCAAGTGTGCAGGTTGAGTTGGATTCTCCTCAGGGGATCTTGCAGTCTTGACTTCTGTGGTCTCCAGTTTAGACAGCAAAGTATGAGGACAGCCTGTTTCTGTGGCTGACAGACTTGAGCTTTGTTAGTCTGTCTACACTGAAGCCAGGTCTGGGGAATCATGCAAAATAGCCCCAGAGGAAGATGTTGATGGCCAGCAAGAGGACAGCATTGATGTTGCAGACATGTCTCCAGAGTGGCTCCTCCTCAATGCTCGTCAGCTTCTGTTCCAGCGCAGCCTTCTCTGCTGGGCTCAGGGCCTGCTCCGGTGCTCCAGAGAGCCCACAGAACCAGCTCCAGAGCAACTTTCCCCAGGACCTGCTTGGGGCTGGAGGGACAAAGCCAGAAGAGGAAGAAGAGCAGGAGGGGAGAGGCAAAGAAGATTGGAGAAAGGAAAGTGATAGGAGAGTAGGGGAGGGAGAGAGATGGTGAGAAACTGAAGGAAAGTATGGGGGGTGCACAGGAAATGGGGAGGGGTGAAGCTATTGACTTGTACTTTCTGCAAACTACAGACTGAGGGCTGAGCTGGTACTCTAGACTAAGTTCTGACCTTGGCCACAGCACCCAGTCACGTAGTGGAAGCACTGCTTTCTTGGAGAGGGGATGGTGTATCAAGGTGGCAGGATAATGCAGTTCATCCCAATTCATAGCACAAGTCCTGAATAAGGGCAGAAGGAAGGAGCATTATCTCACCCAGGAAGAAGGAAGCGTTTGAACCAGGCAGACTGCCACAACTGCAATTGGAAAGGGCACTGGGCTGCAAGCCAGAAAACTGGTTCCAGGGCCAGCTCCGCCATTAGCTGACTGTGAGGCCATATGCAAATCACTCAGCTTCTCTGAGCTGGAGGTTCTTTCTGTCTCAGATGTATCAATGACATATACCCCATTCTTCTCTGGGTTGTTCTGACTACCAAATGAGGATGGAAATTGGACAGCACTTTAAAAAGTTACCAGTGCTGGAGCAGTGGGAGAGGTTCTGGTGCATATGATATTCTAAATGTACATGAGACCGAACCCATGGAGACACGGGCTTCCTCGGGGTGAGAAAGGGGCCTGCTCTGAGGTTAAAATATAGCACAATTCACTAAAAACTAAATTCAAAAGAAGTAATAAGGTAAATATTTTTAAGTGTTTTTAAATCAACAGATATTATATCACAAATAAAATTAATATAAAAATCCTTTCACTGAGATTGAAAAGAATGCACTGGGAATGAATGCTTTATTAATGTGTTTAGAGTGTGGTAGCTGGTAAGTTCGATAAAACCACAGGGTGTCAGAGATGCAAGAACCTTGGATGCCATCTGGTCTGGCTCCCTGATTGCACAGAGAAGAAAAAAGTCTCAGGAAAGGGAAGAGACTTATTTAAGGTCACATACCAACAGAACTGCACTAATGGTAATATGAATTCAGCATTTCATTTGTACTAGACTTTATCATTTTCCAAGCTGATTGAAACATTCTCTCCTTTGATTCCCTTGGCAAACTTCTGAGACAGAGGATGCACAAAGCTTCATATTTAAATTCCTATGCCCAGAGAGCCTATGTCACTAAAGGAGTTATTAAGTGGTGTGCCATAGCTCAATAAATTCATATCTGAAACCTGGGATGAACATATTTCTTTCAGATCTACTCTGCTGTCCTTTAAATATATATATATTTTTTATATTTAAAAATATTTTATGTATATGTTTTATATTTTTTTAAAAAATATATATTTTATATATAGATATAGATATATATATATATTTTTTTTTTTTTTTTTTTTTTTTTTTTTTTGAGACAGGGTCTCACTCTGTTGCCCAGGCTGGAGTACAGTGGCACATTCATGGCTCACTGTAGCCTCAACCTTCTGGACTCAAGCAATCTTCCCATCTCATCCTCCTGAGTAGCTGTGACCACAGGTGTGCGCCACCACGCCCTGCTAATTTTTGCACTTTTTGTAGATACGGGGTTTTGCCATGTTGCCCAGGCTGGTCTTGACTCCTGAGTTCAAGCAATCCCCCTGTCTTGGCCTCTCAAAGTGCTGGGATGACAGGCATGAGCCACAGTGCCAGCCTCCTTTAAATATTTTTAACTTTCCTTTTAGGACTCAACATTATACGGCCTGGCTTATACCTGCCTGCAGGTTTTTTGAGAGAGGGTGCCTTTTCCCTATTTCTGATGTTTGTTTCTCTGGGCAGGGAAGGAGCTTTAGTGTATAACGGCACCAGCCTTTCCCTACCCTTCTACTTCCTCATGGTGGTGGTCTGTGAAGTGGGGTGAGCTTCTCTCATTGGACTTCTTGGCTGACTTGGTGCCTCCTTTTTCTTGCTTGGGAGCAAGTCATTCACAGGGAGCAGGCATTCCTCTCGGTTTCTCCAGGGATGACTCTGTCCCTTGGCCTGGGGACCAACCAGGGAGTAGTTTCATTTGTGTAACTCTGTGTAAGTCTGCCTAGTTCTGGGGTTCAGCTGTGGGAAAGTGCAAGCTGTCTCCTTCCTCTTTCTCTTTGGGAGCTTCTTTGCAGCTTTGCCCCTTCTTCCTTCCTCCTTCTCTTGGCAGTTGCCTCATCTACAAAAGCTCATGCTCTCAGATTGCTGTCTTGAATACCATAAGTTTTACAAGGCCCAGGACCCAGTCTTTGCAATGATGATGGGGGAGCAGTTTAAAATACACACACACACACACACACACACACACACACATATACATATACATATATATATATTTGCAAAGCAAAATATCATGAAGTAATTGGGGCAACTGATAAGACCAGGCAGGGTGATGCTGATCTTTGGTAGTGTCTTCTGAAGTGAGCCTATGTGGGTTTTAACCACAGAAGTTTGGAAAAAATTATATCCATCGTTATGAATAGCTTTTTATACTGGATTATTGGCTTTTAACTGCTGTAGCTTGGGAAGAAGCTTTGAGCCTTAGACCTTGGTGGAATTCTGGGGCTTATGATGTCATTAACGTTAGGCAAGTGGCTGTTTCTCTAGAATCAAGGCCTTAAGCAAAGGTGAAGGGCCTCAAGAAAGGTGGGATCCTTCGCAGGTCTGGAGGAAAGTATAGGGCCCCTAAAACCTGGCAAAGGCACGAGAACCAAGTGGCATGGCATTGCCAACCATGCTGGTGCAGCAAGTGATGCTTTGCTAATCCTGTCTATGCTCTTAGCTCACTAGAAATATTTAAAGTTTGGCCCAGAGAGGCTGGTATAAAACTAGAGCTACGGCCAATCCAATGAGAGAAAGTAGCTGCAGCTGCTGAGGGAACCCTAACTCCATCCAGGCACTGAGACCTCTTTTTTAAAAAAACTTAATGATTTTACTGTTTTTTCACATGAAGATGCATTTTATTTCTCTGCCTGGATGTTATAAACAATGACATACCATTGTGTTTAAAAGCCCAATATTACTACATTATTGACATTTTTATCCATTTTAGTGTAAACTCTACATCTTCGCACTACCTGTTTGCCTCCAAGAGATTCTCACCTCCTTGGGGACAGAGACTATGTCTTATTCATCTACTTGTATTGAGACCTTCTTTCACTGAGGCAGAAAATAAATCTAATAATTAAATTTCTTTGAATTTTTAATTCACAAAGGCAAGAGAGATTGATTTTGGACTTTAATTTGCAAACTTATTTAACTTTTCGGATTTTATTTATTTATTTATTTTACTGGGACACTTTTTTTTCTGTTACCTTTATTTTAGTTTCAGGGATACATGTGCAGGTTTGTTATATAGGTAAATTGCATGTCACTGGGATTTGGCATATAGATTATTTTGTCACCCAGGTAAAGCTTTATAGAGTTTAACATTTTCCTTGGGATTTTTTTTTTTAATTGAAAAAAATCTTTATAATGTTTTCACTCTATCATTAGAACGTTTTGATATTGTTATTTCGTTTAACTCAGGAAGGTTATAGCTGCATTGTGTCTAACACAGGTACCTCAAATCATGTCTTAAAATAATTTTCAACTTTAGATACTGTGTGGCCTTCGAGTAGATTTAGCTGACATACTCTTCTAACACATGTAGGAACTTCCAGGGATGCACTTCATATGTCACATGGCTCATCGACAGCTCAAGGAGACACCCGGAGGTGTGGGAGGGTGTTTTGGAGGAACCTCAGGAAAACAAAACAACTGTATGGAGGCATGGCTGCTCTCATCCCACGAGGGACAACCGCGCTTCTGTATTACTATAGGCAGACTTGTTGAGCCCCCGGGGAGATAAATAAATAATAAAGAAAAGTGGTGGTGGGGACACGGGTGAGGGGTTTCTTTGTCATGCCTCATGTTTCCTTCCATGTGGAGGGAACCCCGTGGGTGTAACATTCTTTGATTTTCTGCCCTTGTACTCATTCAACCTAGGGGAGAAGGGACTTCCATGTTGGTGGATTTGGGAAGGATAAAGAGGACATGCTAAGCTCAGCCCTGCCCTTCTTTACAGGGAGGACAGGGCTGAGCCAAGCATGCCCTCTTTATTCTGTGCCCCTGATCAGATCTGCTGGTGACTGGATGGGTACCTCCATGGAATATGAGGGCTCAGTATTAGGAAGTGGATCTCCCTACAGATATAAACCAACTCTTTCCACTTACACTTGATCAGTAATGAGGGCACTATTTTGGCTCCCATCTACCTGACTCATTTATCTTATTTTTCTAATAGTTCAATAGCCACGTGGGAAGGGAGTTGGGGTGATATTTATTGGGCTTCCTCAGAGTCCCCATCCCAAAGGCAGCCCACAGCATAGGTCTGTGCCCACTTGTTCCTCTGTGATGAGTATCCCCCGGCCTGCCGCAGCCTACCTTCAGGCTGCTCCTGGCCCGGGCTCGAGTTCTCTGCTGCTCCACCTCCTGCAGGGCACTGCCCAGCTGGTCTCTCGGATATCTCCGGTGTGCTCTCGTGGGCCTCCTTCTCTAGCTCAGAGAGGGGGCAGTTCCGAGTCCACCATGTCAGGCGTGTGAGCTGGAGGGAAAGAAGACACTGGAGTCAGTTGCCTTGGAGAGAAGTCATGCTCTAGAAAAACAGAGGCCCATTTATGGAAGGCCATCCGAAAAACAGCAAAGAGTACAATGAACAAGGCCAGGACTGGGAATCAAGTTTTATCTTAGACTTGCCCAAGGCTTGGATCTTAGCCCTGACTTCCTCTTTCTTCAAATATGAGCACCCCTGCTCTACATCAGGTGCTCTACCCCAGGCTTGTGCCAGGTGCTAGAATACAGACCTGAAACACACCTGGGCCCTGTCCTCATGGATTTTACAGACTGAGGGAAATGAGGCTGGACAGGGAGGCAGGCACTTGAGAATGAGGCTTCAAAGGTCAGGCTGAGAAGTTGTAGCTTAAAGAACAAAAACCCTGTAGGCAATGGAGAGTCACTGCAGACTTTAAGCAGAAGATAGTGCTGGAATCTTCAAAGACCTCTTGGAGTGAATTGAAAGGGGTCCAGCCTGGAGGATAGTGCAAAAATGAAACCAAAAATAATGGACACCTGAGGAAATGGATAAAGGAGGTGAAATCAGGACAGCGTGACTGACTGAAAGAGCCAGGTGAGGTACACGGGGGAGGCTAATACAGCTCCAGGGTTCCTGCCTTGGGTGACCAGATGTGTAGTGGTGCCTCTCCCAGGAATAAAAAACACAGGACAAGGAGTGGGGATTAGTGCTGGTGAGAGAAAGAAGAGACATAGAGATAGATAGAGACAGAGAGAGAGAGAACATGTACACACACAAATATGATGATGTGCTTCAGGAGTCTGCAGGTCCTCCTAGTGGAGATGTTCAGGTGAGGAGAAATAAAACTTACTTCCTTGGATGGCCCTGGTGGCTTTCTCTCTTCTCCTTTTTGGTGACTCAGCAAAATAAAACACAGCAGTTCTCTGCCTCATATCGGTGGTGTGGGACTTACCACTGCCTGAGCTCTGAGGCAGCTTTCTGGTGCATGTTGAGCTGGGTATCCCCTATCCTGCTCCCAACTTCTTACTTTCCGCTATGCTGGGCCCAGGCATGCATCTCTCTGGGATCATGAGAGCATGGGAAGCTTCCTTGCTTGTAAGTATCTCTCCATAAACCTTACCTAATACTTCTACTGGGTGTCACCAGTAGCATATGGACTATGTCTCTTTATGTCATCAGGGGACAGTTGGATTTTTGGTTTGAATCTTGGGAGAGGGGTTTTGGCTGTAGATAGAGAATTGAGAGTCAACTTTACATAGAAAGTGGTGAATTTATAGCCCAGGAGTATTGTAGGTGAGAGAGGTTATAGGCCATAGATGGGTTCCTAAGGAACACTGATATTTCAGAGCAGACAGAGAAGCCTGTGAAGAAGTCAAAAGAGTGATTTGAAGGGTAGTCAAAACAAACAACAAAAATACAAAACCTAGGGGAGAAATATTTCATGGAAGGGAACAGAAGAGAGGTCTTCAGGGTGCAGGAAGTGGTCAGTAGTGTCCAGTTCTCTTGGGAATTCATTTAAGATAAAGACAGGAACATGACCTTTGATTTTAGCAATAAGATGTTATCAGTGACTTCGGTGAGGGCAATTTCAGCGGAATATTGGGGACAACAGCCAGACAGCAGCAGTTGAGAAACAGACAAGAGGTGGGAAGTGGAGGCTGGGAAAGGAAACCATTCTTTGCAAAAGTCTGCTGTTGAAGGGAGGAGAAGGAGGCAGCAGGAACTAGAGGATAACAGGATTCAGGGAAGGATTTTCAATTGGGGAAGACTTCAGGATGAAGAGTGAGGAAACAGGCAATGGAGAAGAGGTTGAAGATTCAGCGGGAGGAGGGGCTCATTTCTGGTGTGAGCCACTGGAGAAGTCAGCCTGGGAAAGCCCTGCTTTTTTGTAGGAATCAGTGAAACCAAGGGTATAAAGTCATCTTGCAAACTCTAAAGCACCATCCATCAAAAGAGTATTATCCCTGATATCCACTCTGTGTTTCAGGCACTGACTTCCAGCATGGGCTCTGTTATGGGCTGAATTGTGTCCTCCCAAAATTTCTATGTCAAAGTCCTAACGGCCAGTACCTCAGAATGTGACTATATTCAGAGATGGGGTCTTTACAGACAATTAAGGTTAAATGAGGTCACCAGGATGGGCCATAATCCATTATGACTTAAAAGAAGAGGAGATTCAGTCACAGGCAGGCACAAGGGAAGACCGTGTAAAGACAAAGAGGAGAAGACAGTTTTTTACAAGCCACAGAGAAAGGCCTTGGATGAAACCAACGCTGCAGACACCTTGATCTCAGCCTTCCTGCTACTGGAACTGTGAAACCATACATTTCTGTTGCTTAAGTCACCCAATCGGTGGTCTTTTATTTCAGCAGCCCTAGCTCTAGGCTGTAAGGAAAAAAGGCCGCAGAAGACCAAGCATCAGTGCTCAAGGGCTGTTGCTTGTGAGAGGTGAGGATTTCAATTTGAGTTCTTCACTTAATAAGCTCTCTGTTTCTTTTCTCTTGTATTTGTTTCTTGGCCACTTAAAATTCTCTATTCATTCTTCAAGGTCTAATTCAAAGTGTCCTCGTCAGTGTGCCCTCCCTGGGCCCCCAGGAGGTGACTGCCTCTCCCTCTGTGCTCTGCCCCTCGGTTCAGCTTGGCCCTTCTGCACTTTCTCTTTGTATAGTGGCAGCTTGTGGCAGCTCTGTTTCCCCCTGAGGATAAACTCTGGCAGGGACCATTCATCTTTGTAAGCCCAGCACAGTGCCTAGCACATAGTGAGTACTCACTGAGTAATTTTTGAGTTCAATGAATTACTTTTCATTGGGGAATTCATAGCCCAAGAAACTTTCCCTCCCAAGGACATCTGTGTGGCCAGAGGGGAGACCATAACCCAACAAAGTAAAAGTCAGCAGTGGAATTCCAGGCTATGGGGGAAGGGAGAGCATTTCTGGAGGGCCTCAGTATGAGCACAGCACTTGCCTGTTCCTCAGGGATGGGAGTGGTACAGAGGCTGACGATGACGATGACGATGGCAGTGAGCCCGCAGAGGAGGAGTGCAAAGTACAGGTAGTGGAAGTCCTTCAGCACTGCTGGCCTCCGGTCCACCTCCCCACAGGCTGGCGCTGGATATGAGAACTCCAGGATCATGCGCACAAGCCCCACTCCCAGGCCAGACATGAGGCCCCAGAAAGCTCCCTGTGAAAGAGGGCAGACATGAGCTGAGGTGAGATCCAGGTGGGAGACCCTAGGAAGGTAAAACTACTCTGTCCCCAAATCTGTCTCCCACTGGTTTATTACCATGCTGGGAAAATCCATCTACTAATGGGGAAATGAGTTCCCCATTAGTACTGAGACTTTGTCTTGACTTAAAGGCACAGTGGCATAGGGGTTGTAGAGTCAGATAGACTAAGATTTGAATCCTGGCTCCATTGTGAACTGACTGAACGAATGACTCAGCCTTGCTGACTCAGAATTTTCTCACTGGGGGCAGTAATTTAAAAATTCATAAAATTAAAACAGTACTAAGTAATTAATAGATGGTTAATATTCAACTACAATGGAATAAACTTTTGTAATAATCAGGGAATACCAGGATCCCCTTCCCAACCTTCTATTATGAGAAATCAGAATAGAGACTTTCCTTTTGTTGTTGTTGTTTTTAAGAAAAGCTCTGGTACCTCTCATGTCTTTCTTCTTTATACCTCCATTTGGCCCTAACCTGTACCTGTTCCCAGCATGTAAGAGTATGGGAGATATTGATCCTGATTTCAAAAACTTTGGAATGAGCAGAAACACCCAGAGTTCATCCAGGTCCTGCTGTGTGGCATCGTTGTCAGTGAGATGAGACCTGTGCAGAGAGTAGACACTTGCTTAGGTGTACTATCAAGGGAGGGGATTCTATGACCTCATTTTCAATGACCTTGAACTCTCACATTGTTTTTGTGGAGTGGTGTCCATGATATCCATCAGCTTCTCAAGGTACAGCCAGCCTGTCTCTTCTAGGCTATCCTGGGGAGTAACCAAGCCTCCAGTCCTGGGGTACCCCTTGCTTCCTCCCAGATTCTGTCAGGTTTCAGGGCCGTTGCATGAATGATGCATGTGCTGGAACCCTTGTAAGGTCACACTTTGTCATCATCATTGTCATTGCTGTTATTTTGCTTACACATAGAACCTTATAGTGTTAGAGATGGAACAGACCCTTGAGATATTACAGTCTCTCTTGCACGTTCACATACACCGTTCCTTGTGTCTGGAACATTTTTTCCCCCTCCCATTAATCCTTCAGGCCTCAGCTCAGATGTCACTTCATCCAGGAAGTCTTCCCTGACCCCTCCCAGGAACCCTATAGGTTAGGTGCTTGTGCTCTTTACTCCCCCACCAGCCAGCATACTTTATTATTATTGCTTATTCAGTTATCTCTCTGCCAGCCCAGCGATGGCACAGCTATGTGAATCTCGTAAACCATTGCATCCCTGGAGCTGCCACTATAAGACTGATAAATGTTTGTTGAGTGAATGAATGAATCTAGGCCGGATGCTATGGTCAGGAAAATGGAAGCCTAGAGGGGAAGTGGATTTTCCCAAGGTCACAGAGACCAGGTGATTGAGAGACCAGGTCTCCAGCCCCTCTGCTGTATGTGAGAGACAGGTGCACTGCACTCACGGGCTCTGTGATTCTCTTGCAGAAGATGGCCAGCAGGAAGAGAGAGGTGATGGGAGGGGCCAGGTAACTGGTGACAGCCTGGATGTAGTCAAAGAGCTGCCCACTGTTGGAGCTTTGGATGATGGGGATCCAGAGGATGCTGATGACAACCAGGAACACCACAAACACTCTGCCAGAGAGAGCACAGGGCACTGAGGCACACTCGGGTGGGCATGGTGTGGTGTGGGGTGAAGGTGATGCGCAGGAACCAGGAAGGGAGAAGGGAGGGAAATGCACAGTCACTAGATCAGAGAAGGCTGGCAGCCAGAATCTCAAATACTAAGATTCAGAAACTTAGTCTTAAAATCCCAGAATATCGGAAATGTGGAACTGAAGAAACTTATAATTCTAATGCCTCCATGGCACTTATATATTAGATGCCTTCAAGGTCACGTCACCCACTTGTGTGTTGCTGTTCACGGAGGAATTCATACATTCCGCCCCACCCCCACCCCAGTAAAAGGTCTCTGGTCTCTGCGTAGCATGTCTTCCCCTCTTCCATCCCAGCCCGGTGTAAGGCAGCTCTTTCCCAGGATGACTGCAGCTTCCAGGAAATGCTCCCTCCTCCAGGCGCTGATCCTCTCTCCCTTACTGTGGCATTGATCTTGGGAAAGAATCCCACTTATTCACCTGACTCGCTCTCAACAAACTGTGGCTCAGACCTAAGTCCCCAAAGCATTCTGCATGTATGATTTTGCAGATGTGTAAAGTTGATGAAAAACTTTTCTTGGATGTGTTGAGTGCAATAACATATATGACCAGTAGATAGAGCCCGAACCTCACTGATTGAGGAAATGATAGCAAAACTAGTTTATGTGCACAGATAAGGAATGCTTCTTTTGACATGTCACTGCATACCTGTCTTCTCCTCTCCTTTTCCTCCCATTTTGCCTCTCTTAGACTCCACTAGAGCATCAACTACCCAAGTAGCTTCCCTGCCGCTCGTCCCCCTCCTCTTTGCACAATCTGTCCTGCACTCAGATCCTGCAATGGCCAGTCCCCTTGCCCAGGGCTAGGGGTGCACAGATGAGCAGGCAGTAGGAATCCATTAGGCAGCCCTGGGCAGAAGGCATCTTGGTGG
Organism: Piliocolobus tephrosceles; assembly: GCF_002776525.5. Taxonomy (NCBI): domain Eukaryota; kingdom Metazoa; phylum Chordata; class Mammalia; order Primates; family Cercopithecidae; genus Piliocolobus; species Piliocolobus tephrosceles. The sequence goes on from NC_045434.1 coordinate 174,017,590, forward strand.
AAAGAACAGTGAGTGCAAAGGCAGGGAGATATGAAAAAGCAAGATTCCTCAATTCAAGTACCTAGCCACAAAGTGGGAGAACTTTAGTCCAGAAACCCAAGTAAGGGAACCTTCGATTATGAAACGAAGATTTTAAAAAGGGCTCCTTAACCTTATGTGAACTACAAATCTCCAGTCTATGGAAAACCAAAAATATTAGCCACCAACTTAGGCTTTTAAAAGCATAAAACTGTTACCCACAGATAAAGTTCAAATTCCTTAGCTTGGTGTCCAAGGCTCTGCATCATTTGGAGACAGCCCTCCCATGAAAATCTCCACTGACGCAAATACCTTGCTGTGTTACCTGTGTTTCCACCTTTCTTAATAAACTGTGAGCACCCTGAGGGCAGGGCCATATGACCCATCCGTGGGTCCCCTGCATGTGGGATGTGATGCATAGTAGATGTTCAGAGTGAATCTGATGGATTAAATTAATAGCATTTTTTTTAACCGGGCGTAACATCCACAGTTGGTTGGGAATACCGTGGGTGAGTTGCTTGCTAAATTTCCTTGCGCTTACACAGTTTACCTTTCATTTCTTAAGTACTTTTTTATCTCTCAATAACCCTGTTGATCAATTCCAAGATACAGTTACCAGGGAAGAGGTGTTTTTTCCTATTATTCAGAAAGAAGGAGTGGTCCAGGGTTGGGGAAGGACTTACTTGAAATCATGTGGAGAGCTGGAGCTTGAACCCAGTGCTCTGGCTGCCAGTCCAGGGTCCAACCCAGCCACACCTGCTCAGGGTAACCAGGGCAGGGGAGAGGGGAGAGGGCACTTGGGAAGGAAGGAAGGAGGGGCCAGCGCACCTGCCCACCACCATCAGCTCCTGCTCTGTTGCCTTCCTGCGGAAGCGCTGCCACACATCAATGGCGAACAGGGTACTGCTGCTGTTGAAGATGGAGGTGAGTGAGCTCATGAGGGCGGCCATGATCACGGCAATCATCAGGCCCCGCAGACCTGGGGAGAGATGAGGCTCATGTGAACGGCTGGCCTGTTAAGGCCGACTCTGCCAGGACCACAGAGGCTGCTGGAGCGTTCTGCAGAGTCAGGAGCTGGGGGTAGGGATGAGAGAGGGAAGGGGTTGGATGAGGCTCCCATCCAGCACAGATATGCACACGTATGTTTATTGCGGCACTATTCACAATAGCAAAGACTTGGAATCAACCCAAATGTCCATCAGTGACAGACTGGATTAAGAAAATGTGGCACATATACACCATGGAATACTATGCAGCCACAAAGAAGGATGAGTTTGCGTCCTTTGTAGGGACATGGATGCAGCTGGAAACCATCATTCTTAGCAAACTATCACAAGAACAGAAAACCAAACACCGCATGTTCTCACTCATAGGTGGGAACTGAACAATGAGTTCACTTGGACTCAGGAAGGGGAACATCACACACTGGGGCCTATCATGGTGGGGGGAGGGGGGAAGGATTGCATTGGGGAGTTATACCTGATATAAATGATGAATTGATGGGTGCTGACGAGTTGATGGGTGCAGCACACCAACATGGCACAAGTATACATATGTAACAAACCTGCACGTTATGCACATGTACCCTAGAACTTAAAGTATAATAAAAAAAAAAAAAAAAAAGAAAGAAATCCAAGACCACAGAACTACAGGTTGGGTTCTGCCCAGGCTCTCTCCCTGCCTTTCTATGTGGCCTTGCATGACTCATTTGCCCCTCCACCTCCCACCCTGAGCCTCAGTTTCCTCATCCATCCTATTAAGGCATGTAGGACTAGGTTCTCTGAAGCTTTGACATCTCAGTCTAGGTTTCACAGCTTGTAGATACTTGGTTAGTGGGTCGCTGCTGGGGAGAGGAGAAAGGTGATTATTAATAATTGGGTGGATCTGTTCAGTGTTTCTATACCTTCTTCATTGACATGGTGGTGTTGGGCTAAAGCCCTGGCCTGGGAGGTAGCAGCTTTGGGCTTGTTTCCTGGCTCTGCAAGTAACCAGCTATATGTATGATCCTTGGACTAGCTCCTTGCCATTTCTGGGCCTATTTTTCCACTTGAACAAGGGAGGATGGGGCTCACTGATATCTGAAGTTTCTCTGACGGTGACCAAGCTTCTAGAGATATGACTGCTCACCCCTGGGGAGATGATCCCAGCCCGGGTCCCACCTCAGTCCTCTTTCCTTCCAAATCCATATATTTAACCACCTTCTGATGTCCATTTCTCTCCCTTGAAGCGCCACAGGTGCCTCAGACTCAAGTGCTCCAAACTCAGGTGCCCATCTCCCTCTGGGGACTTCTTTTCCCCTCTTTAGTTATTGTCTTTCGAGCCCCACAGCAGAGCTTAGGGCTACTTGAGACCCTTGCTCTGCTCCCCTCCCTGCTTACCTCCAATCTACCCCTCAGGGCAGCTCTGTCCTAGCTGGGGCTCCCTCCATGGCCACTACTGCCTGGATTCACTCCTCCTTCTACCACAGGGAGGGAATAACTCTACTCTCTGCTGCCCTCCATAATCCTACCTCCCTTCATATGTCCCTAATCTCAATATCATTATAAAACCACCATCTAAAGACCAAGATCTGGGAGCCTTCTAGGATTTCTTTGTATTATCCCTCAAATCAAGTCCTGTCAATTCAACCTCACAAACATCTTTAAATCCCTTCTCTTCATCTCTGATGCCACTGACTTGCTCCACCTACCTGGACCACTGCAAACGCCCCATGGACAATCTCCCTGCCTGCCCCCAAGCCTGCCTCATACAGAGTCATCCATGCAGACTGGTCTTGCTGAAACACAAACCCAGTTATGCTCTCTCTGACCAAAACCCCCCGGTGTCCCAGCACTCTGCTCCAGAACAAGGCTTGGCGGTGACATCCCCACCAGGAAGGTTGTCTTCATTCCTCCTGGCTCCTGCATCCACACTGGGCCTCTTTCAGCTCATACTTCATGTCCTCTCTTCACCCTGGGCCTTTGCAGGCACAGCTTCTCATCCCTAGAATGACATTGCCTATGCCCCTCCGGCTGTGTCTGCCTAAGATTTAACTCAAGATGCAGCTCCATTTCCTTCCTTCTGGGAGACCTTCCTGACATCCTCCAGCTGGGTCAGGTGCCTCCTTAGGGCTCCCTTAACCCATACTGGGTCACTACACTCGTTCCACTGGATTGTGCCTCTGGCAAATCCAGGCACCCTGGAGACCGCATGATGCCTGAGCAGGGGCCTGCCTTTTATCTCTACATCTCCAGAACCTGCCCACAGAGCTGACGTCCTATGTACAAATGCTTGTAAAAAGTGTGTGTGTGTGTGTGTGTGTGTGTGTGTTAGGATGGGGGTGCAGAGGTGAATAGTTTTCTTCCCTCTTCCCATCCATGTTAGTGCCATCCCTCCTGGGCAGTGGAGATTGGAGGAGGCTGGAGGTGAGAGTGCAGGGTGGGGTGGGGAGGAGAGACTCACCAACAGGCATAAGAGTCATGACCAGCTTAGGGTAGGCAATGTTGGAACATCCCACTCGGGCACCACAGATGCTTTGGCAGACATCAGGGTCCACGCAGCCCACCTCGTCTGTGGAAGAAGTGATGGCAGATAGAGTCCATGATCTTGTGCCTTCTCAGGTTGGCCTAGTATTTACTTTCCAAAACTACAGGATAATGTTCACTGGAGACTGACAGGGACCCGTGTCTTCAAGGTCAAGGGGCAAATGGTGTACGGATCTTTGGTAAATTTCTTATCCATACACTTACTACCTGATTCACATTTTTTCTACTGAAATATTTATTATGCATTTGGCCCACAAAGCCTAAACTGCTTACTATGTGTTCTTTTCTTTTCTTTCTATCTTTTTTTGTTTGTTTGTTTGTTTGTTTGTTTGTTTGTTTGTTTGAGATGGAGTCTTGCTCTGTCGCTCAGACTGGAGTGCAATGGTGCAATCTTGGCTCACTACAACCTCCACCTCCCGGGTTCAAGTGATTCTCCTGCCTCAGCCTTCTGAGTAGCTAGGATTACAGGCACGTGCCACCACGCCCAGCTAATTTTTGTATTTTTAGTGGAGATGGGGTTTTACTATGTTGGTCAGGCTGATCTCGAACTCCTGACCTCATTATTCATCCACCTCGGCCTCCCAAAGTTCTGGGATTACAGGAGTGAGCCACCGTGCCCGGCCTTCTTTTCCTTTCTTTGCTTTGCTTTCCTTTGCTTGCCCTCCCTCCCTCCCTCCCTTCCTTCCCTCCTTCCCTCCTCCTCTTCTTTCTTTCTTTCTTTCTTTCTTTCTTTCTTTCTTTCTTTCTTTCTTTCTTTCTTTCTTTCTTTCTTTCTTTCTTTCTTTCTTCTTTTCTTCTTTCTTTCTTTTCTTCCTTTCTTTCTTCTTCTTTTCTTCTTTCTCCTTCCTTCCTTCCTTCCTTCCTTCCTTCCTTCCTCCCTCCCTCCCTCCTTCCCTCCCTCCTTCCCTCTCTCTTTTCTTTTCTGTTCTGTTCTGTTCTGTTCTTTCTTTTCTTTTTGCTCTGTTTCCCAAACTGGAATGCAGTGGGGCCGTCACAGCTCACTGCAGCTTCAACCTCCTGGACTCAAGCTCGTGGACTCAGGATCCTCAGCATTCCAAGTAGCTGGGTCTGTGGGTGCATGCCTGGTCTAACATTGCCGAGGGACACATTCCCATTCTCCAGACGCTTCTTGAAAGCCCCAGATCCCAACACCCAGAGAGCAAGACTCACTCTTACCTGGGAACAGGGCCCGGCTGATCATGCCAGGCATGACAATGAAGAACATGGGGAGGATCTTCAGGTAGCCCCCCAGCACGGAGCCTCCCTTGGCATGAGACAGACTCTTGGCCGAGAGAGACCGCTGCACAATGACCTGAAAGGGCAGCAAATGAGGAGTGCAGCTCAGGTTGAGGAAATGCTCACTAATCCACAGGTGAGCCCTGACACTGGGCATGACTGTGCCCCTACTCCAGTCCAGTCACAATCCCAGAATGAGGTCCAACCCTCTGTGCATCCAGGCACTGGGTTTTTCTGCAGGAAGCCACCCCACTTCAGGCTAAGCCTGGCTGGGGATTACCTGGTCTGTGCACCAACACCAGGTGGCCAGCACTGTAAGCCCGAAAATGAGACCTGGCCAAGGGATGTCCCCGCTCACAGGGTCCCGAAGCAGGTGGAAGGCATCGGGCCGTGGGAGGTGACAGGTGGTGTTGGGGACTGTGACATTAGGGATGGCCTGCCTGTACCGCTGCTCCAGGCCTGGGTACCAGCCCACATCCTGAAAGCCTGTGAGGAGACAGTGAGTGAAGCAGCCCTGAGACCCCACTGAGCCTGTCACTCAGCATGTCCAGCCCCCAGCCTCATGTGGGCTCTCAGGTTGGAACTGACGTGGGGATTGGGGGTGAAAGAGAAAGATGGGGCTTGGGCTCAAGACCCTTGGTTTGAAGTAGCGAGAACCCTGATCTTTGGGAGCTGCAGCCTGGAGAGGGGACACGGCTCACATGGCTCTAAGCACTGGAAAGTTTCAATCAAATTCTGGAGGTGACAGAGACAGGACAGAGAGGAATTTAAGAATGAAGGTGGGGTGTATTTAGGTCTTTTTCTTACCCAGAAACATGAGGACCAGGGCTCCCCCGACCATGATCACCGTCTGCAGAGCATCTGTGTAGATCACGGCCGCGAGGCCCCCTGGGGACCCAAGGAGAGGGCTCATCAGTCAGCACCAGTTTGGGGTCCTCTCTGGCTGCCTGCTCTATGCATGGCCACACTGTGGAGACCAGAGAAGACACAGAGCCCTCCTAGCAGGGGAACTCTGGCCACCTGCCTTTCTCCACACCCAGTGCTCCTCTCTCTCCCTCCCTGGCAGGATGCCAGCTGGTCACAGTCAAAGGTGCTGGGGTCCCTTCTTTCTGTCTTGACAGCAGCTGACTGTGGCCATCACGCCACAGCTCTTTGTTATTGTTTAATATCCCAAGTCCATTCCTTGGCTTGTAGTTCTGCCAGGAATACTCCCTGCTTTCTCCTCCTAATGTCCATCTAAATGCCCCCCACCCCGTCTCTGGACCCCAACTTAACCATAAGTAAGGCTGTCCTCCCATGCTGGTCTCCCATGGTGCCCAGCCCTGTGCAAGGAGATTTAGAGGAAACAGGAGGAGGTGGGTTGTGGTCTCTGCCTGGGGCAGCCTGCAGTGACTCTGGCTTGGGTCATAGTACCCCTCTCTACCTTGCTCACTGGGCAGTTAGTCTTTTCTGATATTTATTACTGTCTCTCCTTCCCTTTCTCTGCTTGACCCGTTCCTCCTCCCATTTCTGCCCTTTTCATCCCCCTGGTCTCTGTCCCTGTGTCTTTCATTCTGTTCCCCTGTGTTCTTCTCTTCTACCTCTGTGTCTCAGCCTTTCTTTGTCTCGACTTCTCCTGTTTCTCCTTCTCTCTGTCAGCATCAGTGTTATGTCTCTCTGTCTCTCTCTGGTTGTCTCTCCATCAGTCTTTCTCTCTGGGTGGTCTCTGCCAGTCAAAAGCTTCCCTCTTTCCCTCTTCCTGTCTCAGTCTCTGCAGCCCAACATGACCTTCCCTCTGCCTACCTGCAATGGTGTAGACGGCAGTCACCACCAGCAGGATCGCCGTGGAGAGGTACAGGTTCCAGCCCAATGCCATCTGGATGAAGAGAGCTCCAGAGAAGATGTCAGTCTGCAGAGAGCCAGGACCCAAGAGGCCAGGACACCCAAGGCCCTCAGTAGGGCTGTGTGGACACGTCACCTGCCTGCCCAGCAACACCAGGCATCCTCAGCCCTCATCACATGATGAAAATGAGCTTTAAGTGCTATGCTAAAGAGTGTGGGCTTTATCTTGCAGACACTGAGGCACCATGGAGGCTTTAAAGCAGAGAAGTACTGTATAAAGTCTCAAAACTGAGAAAAATTTAATTGCGTAGTCTGCTAGATGTGAAGGGAGTGGTGAGGAATTAAGTGGAAGACTGAGGAAGTGAAGGAAGGCGCTGGACTGGAGAAGAAGAGGCCATTTAGGAGAAGAGAGGAAGAACCAGAGAGTTGCTGGCTGCTCCCTGGCAGAGCAGAGCCTACTTGGCTGCCAGATGGCCCACAGCTGACCCAGTGTGGCAGGAGCCCTGGTGCAGATAGACATGGATCTGACTCATCTACATACTTGGGTTTATTAGCAGACAAGGGCTTATAGCCTGAGCCTAAGCTGACTTAGGGTGATTCTCAAACATTGGTGGAACAAGGGCCTTAAAGTGTTTTTCAGCCTTGGACCTGGCAACGGAGTGACTCAGTTCCCTTTAGTGTGTGCTTGTGGGTCCCATTCCATGATTGTTTTGTGAACCTGTTACAGGGTCTAAAACATAACAGAGTGGAAGGAGACTGGACTGGGTCATGGAACCCACACTTCAGTTTCAGTTCTAGAGCTAGCCCTCTGTGTGGGCTTGGGCAAGTCATTTGACCTATCTAGGTTTGTTTCCTGAGTTTAGGTCAATAGAGGAGGATTAAAAGACTTTTCTAACTCCAAAAATCTCGGCAACTAATGCACAGTTGATGAATGAATAATCCATTAATGAAAAAATGAACTCTGGATTGTGATTTCTTTGAATGTAGTGGCTGTCACTCACTCCAAAAACATTTACCATTCATCTCTGAGTACCCCAGTGCTGAGGGGGAGCATGTGCTAAAGGTTTCTAGGTCCTGCCTTCCTTTTTGTCAATGGATTGTCAGCTTCCCCTCAACACGCACATGGTGATGCACTCAGCAATTCCCGAATCAGCATTTGCAGACACAACAGCCACATTGTAATGACACCTACCGAGATCTTGGTGAAGATGTAGAGGATGAGAGACAGGACAGACATGTACACCTGGATCCTCTGGCCCCCAAATCGCTTCTTCAGGTACTGTGGCATTGTGACCACACCCGCTGCGATGTACACAGGGACGAAGACCCAGCCGAGGGCCAGGAGCAGCCAGGTTGCCTGGGAGAGTGGGGAGAAGAAGGTATCCAGGTCCTGGATGTAGACAGAGTGGCGGCTTCCCACCCAGAGGCAGCGCTGTGCTGTGGGAGGCCCCCAAACAGAGAAATAAGGGACCTGGGACCTGACCCCAGTCCTCCCGTGTGACCTTGCATGGATCCCTCTGTCTCCTCCAGACCTTGATTTCCTCATCTGTGAAATGGATTCTCAATTCACCATGCAGCCTCCCAGGCATCCCTAAGGATCCTCACAGCACTAATGCCAGAGACGGAGGTGGGTTAGACTCTCATTATTCTGGAAAAACCAAACCAGCTTCCTTACGTTCCACTCGAAGCCACCCACGGCGAGGCCTCCGGCAGCCCCTGTCCCAGCCAGGCCGATGAACAAGCCACTGCCCACATTGCTTGACATCAGAGATGCTCCAATCTGCAAGGCACAGTTGGGTCAAGGGTCAGGAGTCAGGAGTGATCTGAATGAATCTGGAGTGAGGACCATGAGTAGTGAGGGGGCATGGAGCTGATATTTGTTGGGTACCCACTGTATGCAAGGCGCTGCATTCATAAATACATTCAATTCCACAGATAGCCGCAGGGAAGGGTATTAGTCATCCCAGGTTACAGAGGAAGGAACTAATGTAAGGAAAGATGAACTCGCTGGCTCCAGGTCACCCAGTGAGTAAATGGTGAAGTGGAAAAAAGGGGAAAGTGGGAAGGAAGCCTGGAAAGTGGGGAGTGTGGACCTCTGCACTGAGGCCATGGGTCTGAGGGCCTCCAAGGGAAGGAAGCTGAAGGGGATGGGGAAGCCCCACAGGAGGGAAGGAAAAGCCCTCCTGCCATCCCAGGGTGAGCCAGGCAGAGGGTGGAGCCGAGGGACTGAGCACAAGCCAGGTCGACCTCTGAGCTGAGTTAGTTCTTCAAGGGGGCAGCCAAGCACTTGGGAGGCAGTAAAGAGTGGTGATGATGGTGAGCATGATCAGGGCAGTCAGGGCCTGTGCAGCATCTCCAGGAACCAGCCAGCCTTCTGAGTATGGGGACTCATTTAATCCTCACCACAACGCTCAGTGCTACTTTCATCCCCATCTCACCCATGAGTGAACTGAGGCACAGATAGGTAACTTGCCCAAGTCTCAGAACTAGTAAGTGACCAAATTAAGATTCAATCCCTGGCTCTCTGGCCCAGTAACACTACACAAATGGTGCTTGCCACTTAATGCACACTTGGTCAATATTATCTCTTATTATTAGATGGGATCCCTGACTGGGAGGGGAGAAGGGGGAGAGGAAGGGGCTCTGGAGCCTGGGAGGAGGCCTAAGGAGACCTCGGGGAGAGGGCTGGGGCAGCTGGGGGCAGAGCTGTGTTCCTTTTTGTATCCTATGTCACCACGATAAAATCACTTCCTCTATCAACACCTCAGCTTCTTCACCTATACAATGTGGGACTTACTTCCGCCCAACTTCCGGTTCTTCCGGAGGTGCTGTGAGAGAGAAAGTGAGAGGAGAGGAAAAGCATTGAGAAATTCAGACAAAGGCAGTCAGCAGCGTAAAGGCACAGAATGAGCAACCGGCCTGACATTGCTGAGGCCCTGGTGCTAGTGCCTCTGACACGTGCACATGCACACTCACGTGTGCACTCACGCACACAGGCACAGTACACACACATGCACTCGTGCACACACAGGCACGGTACACACACATGCACACTCACACTCTGACACACGCACACACAGGCACGGTACACACACAGGCACGGTACACACACACATGCACTCACACAGGCACGGTACACTCACGTGCACACTCACACTCTGACACACACATGCACTCACACACACAGGCATGGTACACACTCTCCCACATGCACACACACACTCTGACACACATGCACTCACGCACTTGCACAGTCACACATCTGCACTCACACACATGCACATGTCCTCATGCCTATGCCCTCACACACACAGGTATGCACACATGCACACACGTGCACATACATTCACAAAGCACACACAAAGCACACTCATGCACACACACAGTGCCCACACTCACATGCATACACACTCACACATGGAAACAGATTCACACAGGACTCACACGCACACACGCTCTTCCTCAGGCGGTCCCAGGGTGCTGGCAGGGCTGGGCTGGACCACCCAGCCAGAGCAGAGAACACCAGGACTCCTGCTTCAGGGGAAGAAGCCTCCCCCAGGCAGTTCTTGGAGGAGTGAGGCACCTCCACCCCCACCCAGCCCAGAGTTTTTAACCTCACTTCCCCTGCTCCTAACCCAGGAGACAGACAACATCAGCAGGGGAGGCGTGGGGAGGGCGACCATGCAGGCCTCTCTGGAACAGGACGGGCAACTGCACCTTCTGCTCTCAGCCTCCAAGCCACACACTGTTCACCGGGCACAGACTCAGGGCAGAGCAGACGCCCAGACAAACCCTCCAGCAGTGCTGGTGGGACTGAGCTTTCCCTCCCCAGAGCTGGTTCTCAAGCTGGCCTCAGGCTGGACCCAAGTCTCAGGTGCAGGAGGCACAGCTCACAGCCTGGCCTACCAGACGATGGGGAGCACATCCTCTCTTTCCCACTGGGTGTCTGCTCTGTGTTTGGGGTGCAGTGGGAACATGGGAGTGCCTGCCAAGGCCTCCCTCTTGTTCGGAGGCCTCAGGTTCCTCACACTAATCGTTAGGCCAGAACTCGGTTCTCTGCAGGTTGACCAGGCAGTCAGCAGGGCCCCTGGGCTTCTTCTGAAGTGGTCAGAGGAACCTGCTCTGTCATGCTCCTTTCTCCTCCTTTCCCGTGATTTGGGGGGCACTAGCTGAAAAGAACCATTTTGAAGGGTTTTTCCTTTCTCTTGGTGAGAAGGTAGCTGGTAGCACCAGTGACCCGCACACTGTTCCTGAGCTGCCAGGCCTCAGCTCCTCGTCATCCCTGGGGATTCTGTCACGCTGGACAGCAAGCGCTCCCTGCCCCTACTTCTTCCTGTCCCAGATACCTAAACCTTCCAGAGAGACCTGGAGGCCTCTTCTGTTTCTGCTACTCTTTAGTGAGTCTGTGGCCACTAGAGAGTGGGGAAGGTGGTGAGAACAAGAAGGGTGGGGAGCGGGGTGAAGAGGGCTGGAGATGTGAGTGTGCATGAATGTGTGTCTGAGTGAGCACGTGTGAGTGTTTAAATGAGCATACGTATGAGAGTGTGAGTCCATGTGACTGAGACAGTGTGTGTGAGAGTGTGTGAGTGCGAGAGAAGGTGTGAGTGTGAGAATGGGAGTGTGATTGTGTGAATGCGTTTGTAAGTACGTATGAGTGTGGGCATGTTTGAACGTGTGTGGGTGCCTATATGAGGGTGAGAGTGCTGCGTGTGAGTGTGTGAGAGTGTGGGAGTGTGAGTGTGGGGGTGTTGGGAGAGTGTGGGAGTGAGTGAGGGTGCTGTGTGTGAGAGTGTGGGAGTGTGAGTGTGTGATTGTGAGTGTGGGAGTGTGAGTGTGGGAGCGTGAGTGTGGGAGTGTTATGTGTGAGAGTGTGGGAGTGTGAGTGTGG
>NC_045434.1:174029086-174054748 GCF_002776525.5 Piliocolobus tephrosceles
GTGTGAGTGTGGGAGTGCTGTGTGTGACAGTGTGAGTGTGGGAGTGTTATGTGTGAGAGTGTGGGAGTGTGATTGTGAGAATGTGAGTGTGAGAGTGTGGGAGTGTGATTGTGTGAGTGTGAGTGCGAGTGTGGCAGTGTTATGTGTGAGAGTGTGGGAGCCTGAGTGTGAGTGTGCAAGTGCTGTGTGTGTGAGTGTGGGAGTGTGCATGCACACATGCTGTGTGTGAGTTTTGCATGCCTCGGTGTGTATACTGCTTCAGCTACCACTGGGGCTGATGACTCTGCCGGTCATTTTTGAGGCAGGGCTTTCCTCCCTCCATCCCATTCCAGGAGGAGGAAGTTAATTTTGAGAACCAGTAGAAATGTGGGGTGGCTTGATTGGAGAAATTGTGGCTCACAAAGTTTTGGGGATTGATTCCCTGAGGTTGTTGGGGATTTTACCTCTGCGATTCCCCTAACTTAACTGCTCTTCAGTATTAAGCCTATGTGTTACCCTTCCCCCAAAATCTTTCCTAACCCTAGCTGACTCCACTGTTTGGTGGCCAGGGGCTTTCAAGCTCTGGTGAGCGCCCCCTGCTTCCCTCTGGCTCAGCAGTGCGCATGATGTTTACGAATCTATCTGCCCCCCTCAGCTCTGAGCTTCTCTAGGACAGGGACATTCCAGATTCATCACTGCAAGTCAAGTGTCAGATGTAGGGCCACACCGAGGAAGGGCCAGGGGATGTTTGTCCAAGGTGTGTGCTAGCAAGGCCACTCAGGTTGCAGGGTGGGTTTGGGCAGGAGAGAAGGGACCCAGAGTCAGGAAACACAACGGGGAGGTCTTTGCCTTAGTCCAGGTGTGAGAAGATGGGACAAGGGCTTGGACAGTGGGGAGGAGGAGAGTTGGGAGCCTCTACACTAGGGGGTGGTTAAGAAGGGTCAACTCACTGGCCACCAGCTCATGGACCTCCCGGCCAGGAAATAGCCACCAATAGTCCCTCGGTTTGCACGGATGGACGACTGGAAAGGAAATAGATGAGATGAGGATTTCTCAAGCCTCTCTGAACCTCTGCCCGGCCCCCTCTCTGTAGATTTCCTGCCCCTTGGTGCAGGCACTGTTGGGGACACAGAGGGAGAAAACTGAGGCAGAAGAGAGCTGCCTGAGGCTGGTTCCACAGTTTCTAAGCTATGCATCTTGGGAGTGTCACTTTCTCTGTGAGCCTCACCATTCATCTCCCAGAGCCAGTGCGAAAAGCAAAGGCGGTAACAGATGTCATGTGTGTGAAGCCATTGATTGTGCACTCTTGTCCCCTTATCCTTCCTTCCCCAAAGTGCGCTTTCGGAGAATGATTTAGTATCGCCTCCTTAGATGTGTAGTGCTCACCCTTTCTCTGAGCTGATCCCTTCCCTGCTCCTAACAGGGCTCCCATACTGGAGGCGGGAGGACAGAGAGGGCTGCAATTTGACTGTGAGACTTTGAGCCCTGAGCAGAGTTATGGGTTCTGTTTTGGAGTTTCCGTGGGTTGAAGTCAGATCACGCCACTGAGCCCCATCCAGGACCTTCCTGTCTTACATCAGTAGGTGGTCAGTTAGCAGCCTGTTGGAATGTTCTCTGGAGACACAGGGTGTGGGCAGGGCAGTGGGTAGGGAAGGATGAACTTGAAGCAGCTATTTAAATGCAAAAGCCAACAGTTCTCTGACTTTCCCCTACGGGAAAATAATCAGTCACTAGGGAGTGATAAATGTGTGTGATGCCTTGTGCTTGTTAAGCTTTTGCTTGTATTCCACTTGTCAGCTCTCATCCTCTTGGAGGCCATATGAGCAAAACAGATCCATTTTACAGATGTGAAAATGGAGGCCCAACATTGGAAGCAATTTGTCCAAAGTCACAGAGGAGTTGGTGCTTTTCTTGACTGGCCACTTCCAGGACCCAGCGATCATCTGTTAGCCCAATTCTTCCTCATTCCAGCACTAGAAGGCAGGGACTGTTCACCCCCCTTTACAGATGAGGAAACTGAGGCCCAGAGAGGGTTTCTGACCTGGCCACAGCCTAGGAAGTGATCATCTGGAACTTGAATCACAGCAGAGTCTAAAGGTGCTCACACTTCTGCAGAACACCATGGTGATAACAGCAGTCATTTATTGTCTGCTGATCAGGCACCAGGCACTGTGCCAGGTGCTGCAGTGTCTCCTGTTGCTGAATGATCACAGTGTAGTGCTTACTCTCTGTCAGGTCTCTGAGCCCAAGCTAAGCCATCATATCCCTTGTGACACAGATGGCCTGAAGCAACTGAAGATCCACAAAAGAAGCGAAAATAGCCTTAATTGATGACATTCCACCATTGTAATTTGTTTCTGCCCCACCCTAACTGATCAATGTACTTTGTAATCTCCCCCACCCTTAAGAAGGTTCTTTGTAATTCTCCCCACCCTTGACAATGTACTTTGTGAGATCCACCCCCTGCCTGTAAAATGTTGCTCCTACCTCTACCGCCTATCCCAAAACCTGTAAGAACTGATGGTAATCCACCCCCGTTTGCTGACTCCTTTTTCGGACTCAGCCTGCCTGCACCCCAGTGAAATCAATAGCCATGTTGCTCACACAACGCCTGTTTGGTGGTCTCTTCACACAGATGCGTGGAACACTCTTGTTGTTCACCTGAGAAAGCTGATAGGCCTCATATGTTCCCAGGGACTTGAGGCTCTCATTGTTGCAGCTAGGACCTGAACTCAGGTTTCCCTGACCCCAAAGCCTGGCCCCTGCCTATAGCCGGAGGCTCCTGGGAACAATGGAGAATAGAGTACCCTGGGAATCAGCCTGGCACACTTCCCTGAGAGCACATGAGCCCCTACTCGTTTAGAAATCACCTTAACCAAGATGCTAACTAATGCAGGACTGAGGTAGGGCCAGGGGTCAAGAGTTCTCAGAGTTGGGGGCCTTGGGGTGGGAAGAAGGAAGGAGTGAGGCTCAGGACAACCAGGGATGGTTGGGGCCAAAGGCAGCAGTGCTCAGAGAGGAGTCAGGAGTTGGGGGCCTGGTCTGCCTCTGACTCTCTGTGTGACCTCAGACCAGCCGCACCCCTCTCTGCCCTTCTAAAAATGAGGAAATCAGGAGCCTGATTCCTGAAGGCCCTTCCATCTCAGCCCCATGGTTCTATGATCTGCTTCTTTCTGCCTAGCCCTGCCCCAGTTCCACAGCCCCACCCAAGCTGAGAGACCACTACTACCTCCCCTGCTAGCCCCAGCCTCAGGGCCCACTTACCCAGATTCCCACGGCAATGACGAAGACAAAGTAGATGACCACCACGCTGATGTCATAGGCGTGCAGACCAACTCTGGAGTCCTGTGCTACGCGTGGAGCTGTCTCAGTCCTGACCCCGTCCCCTGAAGCTCCAGGCCCCATTGCTGCCAGTTCCTTGCTCATCTGTTAGTGTTGGTCAACAACAGGCTGGACTTTGAGGCGCTCCTGGCTTCATTCCTTTCCTTTAATGATTAAACTGCCCCAAACACCATTAGTTGGTGAGAAAACTCTGAGCCCTGCTGGCACATATAGTCTTGCCTCCTTTTCTCCCAACTGCCACCACCAACCCCTGCAGGACTCCTTCCTTACCCCTCCCTGCTGCCACTACATGCACACACATACATGTATATGTATACACGTACACACACATACATGCAATCTCCCTACCGCCAGAGAAGCAGGAGGAGAAAGAGGAGGAAGAGGAAGAGGAGGGGGAGGAAGAGGAGAAAAGGAGCAGAATATTGGAACCCCAGAGCTGGGAAGGACTTCAGAAATCAAACTCCTGTGTGGTGGGGAAACCAAGGCGCAGGGAGCCAGGACTGGAGTCAAATTTTCTTAAGAGTTCAATGCAATTGTCTTTTACCTAGTGGGAGGGAGACAAGGGGAAGGAGGTGAGGAGTCTACTGTGACCCTAGCAAAGTGGTCTCCACCTCATATACTCACACTCCAACCTACCAAGATATTGCGTTCTCTTTTTATACAGTGTAGGAAACTGAGGCCGGGGAAGACACCATGGTTTATTCCAAGGAACTAGGCAGGGCCATCTCTGAAAAGGCAGAGCCAGAATTCACATCTTCTGATGCCTGACCCATACTCCCTATTCTGTGCTGTGACAGATGAAGTGGTTGTGGTCAGGAGGCCTTCCGTGAAAAAGATACAGGGCTCCTTGGTTCCAGGGAAGAGCATCTCTGGGACTCAGGCTGCTGAGATTCCAGTCCCAGCTCCACCTCTCACTAAACTACAGATGCCCTTGGGAACCTCTGCAAACCTTGAGCTACTGAATGTTCTTGGGGTTAACACAAAGAAACTGACCTCGACCACCATCTAGCCAAGGGGCCCAGATGCCTCGCACATAGATATCTGTTCACATGGTCCTTCCAAATGAGCTGCATATGGAATATTTCAATCTTACAAATATTACTCTGCATGCATCTGCAGTACCCAGACTGGAGTAGCAGGAAAACAGATCTCATTGGCCTTGTCCCCCACCCCATCCCAGCTCTCACTGGCCCTGTCCTGCAACCTATCCCCAGCATCGTATAAGGATCTCAAGGCTGGGTATGAGGACCAGATCATCTTTTTTCCCCTTTTGGTGGAAAGAAAGGTGAAAGGCAGGGTCTTAGACCTTCTCTTCCCAGTTCTCCTATCCCAGAACATCTGGCACAGGCCAGGCTGAGCCCCGAGGAGAGGGACATTGATCTGGGAGAGAAATCAGGGTAGTCCCCAGCTGGGTCAGGGCTCCGTGGGATCTAGCACCTGTTAAGATTAGATACCAGAGAAAGAGTCCTTCATATACACATTTAAAGGCAAGTTTATCAGACAGACAGGGATGCAAGAGGGGCAGCATTAGAAATATCAGGAAAATGTGAAGGACCAGGTGCCCAGTGGTTCCTGGGGTGAGCTGGATATAGGGGCAGTGGGAAGAACTGTGAGAAATAAATTCCTGTGCTTTATAAATATAAATTACCTGATCTTAGGTGTTTTGCTGTAGTAGTAGGGATGGACTAGGACAGTGTTCTGCTGCCTGCATGCTCTGTCTCCCCATCCACTTCACAGATGCCTGAGGCTGACCCCCAACCCCTGCACACTTACCTAATCCAAAAGTAGCAGGTTTGGGTTTATAGTAGCTTCTCCTCAAATGCATCTAAGACTTATCCGTACGCTAATCAGGCACATTAGTAGCACAGAGACCAACAAAGGAGCACAAAAGACTTTGAAATAGCCAGGATGGACATTCTAAAGCACAAAACCTAAATCTTCGACTTATCAGTGAGCCTTGTGACCCCACTCAGAGCCTGTTTATTTTTGTTTTACCCAGAGTCTTGTTATTCATATCAACTCACAACAAATTAGAAGAGAGGGGGCAAGGCTACACAGGGACAGCAAGGACAATGGCAGCTGATGGGTTGATGGTGCATGAGAGGTCATTAAAACTGGAAAGACCAGGAAAGACAATGCAAAAGATGACCAAATCGGGGCAAATGAACCTATTAAACTGGGTAGATCAACTCTCAACAAAGAGCATTCTTGAGCAGCAGCCAAGATTCACACACATACGATGACCGAGAGTCATCAAGGAAAGATGACTGTGGCCATTATGAGTTTTCTATTTAGAAGGCATGGAGTCTGAAACCCAGGCAGGAAGAGTTTCATGCAAAAAGGTCAAACATTTTAGGCAGGTGTTGGCATTCAAGGCTGAAGCCTCAATCATCCAGAATGTTCTCTCAGAGAACTACCGAGAGTGAAGGATGTCATCATGCTGTCAGTCCTACATTTAAGTGAGGCCTGTCATATCCCTGACCCTGTACAGGGAGCACACATGTCTTTAGTTGTTCATGCCCTGTGGGGAAGACAGACAGTCACAAGACAGGTGCCTTCGACACAAAACAGGTCACATTTCTTTCTTCCTTCACCCTTTTCTTCCTTTTAGCTGGATAGCCCAGAGGAAGGAGCAATGTAGTCCTTTGTTGGAGAGACTGAGAAAGACTTATGGGAAAGGGGAACGGTTTCAGCCATGCATAAAAAAGTATAGAACTATAACAGGCCAATAAATGGAAGTTGCCACTGAGGCACCAAGTCATAATACACATAAGAAGAGCAAAGTTGGAGGTTTCCTGCATCCTGATTTCAAAACTCACTCCAAAGCTACAGTAAAGAAAGCAGTATGGTACTGGCATAAAGACAGCCATATAAACCAATGGAATAGAACAGAGAGCCCAGAAATAAAGTCTCACAGATACAGTCAAATGACTCTTGACAACAGTACGAAAACCACTCAGTGGGAAAATGACAGCATTTTCAACATATGATGCTGAGAAAATGGAATATCCCTGTACAAAAGAAAGAAGTTGGACCCTTACACTGTATCATATGTGAAAATTAACTCAAAATAGATGGAATACTTAAATGCAAGAGCTAAGAAAATAAAGCTCTTAGAAGAAAACATAGGGTAAAATCTTCATGCCATTGGGCTTGGCAATAATTTCTTAGTGACAATGCAAAAATCATAGGCAATAAAGGAAAAAATAAATAAACTGAACTTCATCAAAATTAAAGCATCAAAGGACACTATCAACAGAGTGAAAGGGCAACTGATGGAATGAGAGAAAATATTTGCAAATCATACATCTGATAGGGCTTAATACCTATAATATATGAACAATTCCAATAAATCAACACAAATGAAACAAACAACAGTACTCAAAAATAAGCAAAAGAGTTGAATAGACAATTCATATATAATAGAAGTTATTATATAGTTACTATAATAGAAGTTATTATATAGTTACTATAATAGAAGTTATACAGGTGGCCAAAATGCATTTGAAAAGATGTTCAACATCACTAATCATTGTACACTGTGATACAATATCACTTTGTACCCATTTGGATGACTCTTATCAATAAAATAGAAAATAACAAGTGTTGGCAAGGATGGAGACAGGACAGTGGAAACCTTGAGCATCACTGGTAGAAATATAGGATGGTGCAGCCTGCATGGAAAACAGTATGGTAGTTCCTTAAAAGGTTAAAAATAGAGTTACTATGACCTTGCAATTTCTCTTTTGGGCATATATCCAAAAGAATTGAAAACAGAGACTCAAAGAAATATTTGTACACCCATGTTCATAGCAGCATTATTCTTAAGGGCCAAAAGATGCAAACAACCCAGATGTCCATCAGCAAATGAAGAGATAAACAAAATGCAGTCAATACATTTAATGGAATATCATTCAGCCTCAATAAGGAATTCAGTGCTGACACATACTACTTACAGAGATGAACCTTGACATTATGCTGAATGAAAGATAATTTTTGAATGGCCGAGAAACAAATACATAAGAAAATAAATCGAGAGTTTACTAGATTAAAAGCTCACATTGAAACCCTCACCTCTCATAAGCAATAGTCCTTGATCATTGATGCCCAGTCTCACTGCCTTTTTTCTTTAGAGCCTATAGCTAGGGCTGTCATAATAAGGACCACAAACTGGGTGACTTAAGCAACAGAAACAACATTCTTGGCCGCCATTCATGGATGCCCTTTGTTGAGAGCTGATCTACCCTATGTGAATGGAACCATACAGCTTTTGTCCTTGTCCCAAATGCTGTGTGGTTCCATTCATATAGGGTGCCTAGAGTCATCAAAATCATAGACACAGAAGGTAAAATAGTGGCTGCCAGGGATTGGAGGAGGAGGGCTTAGGAGTTACTGTTTAATGGGTACAAAGTTTCAATCTGAGAAGATGAAAAGAGTTATGGAGATAGATGGTGGTTATGATTGCTTAACACAGTGAGTGTCCTTAATATTACTGAACTTTATACTGAAAAATGGTAAGTTATATATTATGTATATTTAACCACAATAAAACGTATAGAAAAAAAGACATAATATACATACAAATTACAAAATAAAGAGCAGATTTGTAAAAGAAATACTAAGAACTGAATTTGCAATTCCAAAGACTATGTAAGGGGGATACAAAAGGATTTTGTAAATATTTATTTAGACAAATCTTTGTTGCATTTTCCTAACGATCGGGGAAGGGGTGTGGGGCTGCTTGCCCCTTGCTCCAAGTGTAGTTTCGGGTCCAGGAGCATTGGCAGGGGAATGTGGAGAGCTGGGAGGGGTGCCCCTCAGTTGGGGCACTTTGGACCAGGGTCAGACTCAAGCCAAAAATACATAAAGGGCAAGAGCCTCTGGCCTCCTCTCTGCTTCTCACTCACTTGCCTCCCACTTGAGAACTGTTAACTCTGGCATTAAGGAGCTGCAGTTCAAGGAGGGAGGAGGAGTTGTAGGGAGCAGGAATGTTCTGACTTGAGTAGGACGCTCTTAAGAAGGCTCTGGCTCCTGAGCCTGGACAGCATAAGGCTGATTCTTCTCCGTGGATGTCCTGGTGGAGTGTGCAGGTGGGGGTACTTGGGATTCGTTGGTTTGGGATTGGCCTGCCCCGCTAGCAGTTGGGCAAAGATTGTGGGAGTGTTTCTTTGGCATGTGTTTATGTGAACTAGATGTGGGCCACATACATGAAAAAGACAGTGTTGAAATCTTCCATCCTGTTCCATATGCTCCCTAGGGGGACTGGGTCCTCAGCTGGCAGAATCTGGAAGTGAACCGCTGGAAATGTGGAGGCTGTGGAAGAACTGAAGTGGCCCACGAATTACCGATGCAGTGCTTAGTGAAGAGTGCACAGGGGAGGTTCCCAGGCTGCGGGACTCCTTCGTACTCCACCAGGGCATCCACAGGGAAGAGTCAGCCTCATGCTTGATCCAGGCCCATGAGCCAGGGCCTTCGTAAGAGCATCCTACTAAAGCCAGAACTTCCCTGCTCCCTACAACTCCTCCTTCCTCAAACGGTTGCTCCCAGGGGTCAGACTTAGCAGTTCTTGAGTGGGGAGGAAGAGAGTGAGAAACATGAGAAGCTGGACACATCCCCTTTTCCCAAGGTAGGCAGGCCCTGCAGTAGCCCCCATTGAGGGTGGCACCTGTAGGGAGGAGAAGTCTCACCTTTGCATGAAGATTGAAGTGTTGCATAATCTATGGCCCTGGGTATTACAATATCCAAATTGAGACTGTGTTTTTAGACTAAAAGTGATAGCAGGGATTTCTATGGCTTAATTGTAACCAGAAGACAAGGGAAGGATTATACCCATTGAACAAGTTGCTTAAGTCATTTGATCAAGAAAATTGCTTTTAGGATTACATGCCCTGAGTCCAGTTTACTCCACCTACAGTTCACAGTAAATGGAGGGTCAAGTCCCTACTTACAGATCCGTAGCTCCTGTCTCCCATAGGCTGTAGGCTGTGCCCTCACTGAAGATTCTGGAAACCAGAGTCCTGCTTGGAATCTCAGAGCCAGCTAATCCCACCAGTTTCACAGCCTTGTCTTCCGACCACACTTATGTATGAGTTCCTGTGCGAAGCTCAGCTCTCTCATCTTCCTGCCCTCATGGGGCTGTGTTTGCCCTGCCCCCGTCCCCTTCCCATTGCCTCTCCTTCTCCATGCTGCAGGGCCCAGGTAAACCAACATCTCTGTTCTCAAGCTCTCCATCAGCTAACTGTCCACCAACTGTCGTGGTGACTAGGTTGTCCTGCAGGCACCTGCTTCCTTGGAAGCTTCTCCCAGAGAGGCTGTTCCCTCTCCATGCTCCCCAGGGTTTGGGTCAGAATTTTCCTGTGCTGTGCTCCCTGGCTGCTTAGCTGAACTCCGTGCAGTTCCTAGAGGAGCCCACCCTCCTTCCCCTTCAGCTCTCTGAGTGTTATTTCCTCGGAAGCCCGGACTCCTAGCCTGGGAAAATCCTCAACCCCAGTATACTCCCCACTTATCTCTCTGAATGTGATTATTGACTTGGAGTGCATCTGCCTTAGACGTGAGCCCCTCGAGGGTGGGGACCTTGGTATCTTACTTGTGTTTATGCCTACAGTGACTGGAGCAAGTGGGTGAATGGAGGTGGTGACTGGTATTTCAGAAAATCCCTCTTAGGGCCAGCATGGGGGTGGACAAGAAGGAGGCAGTTGATGCAGTAGTTTAGGCAGAGATAGGCACTGAGCTGACAGGGTGGAGAGGAGTGTCCTGGCTGTTCTTACTGAACTGGAAGCATGCAGACCTGTGTGGCTTCTCCTCCATTCTTCCCACCTGGGGTCCTGCCCACCCCTTAATGCTCCTTCTTCTCACTCAGCTCCCAGTGCCTACAGAGTGCTCACCGAGTGCCTGCAGCCCTGAGTAAGAAGCAGCCTTGAGTTTGTTCCGCTCTCAAAGGGACTGACATTGTTCCTAGGCTAGGTCAGGTGGGAGGCCTTTGGCTGAGGAAATGCAGCATTGTGGCAAGCTCTAGAAAACAGAGCGTCACGTGCTGAGGATACCAAATGGTCTTCAGCCTGGAACCCTCGAGCTGCACCACGGAATCAGAGTATTACATAGAGAAAATAAGCCCATTTTGTGTGGCTGCCTGGGTGTTTCTCTGTCTTCTTCCAGCATTCCCCACCCCAAGGAAAATCCTGGGCATGTTCCATGTGCCTCTGGCTGGCCTCCACCCTGGGCACTGCAAGTTCTTCCTGAAAAACCACTCTCAGCCAGTCTTCCTGCTGACAACTTTGCCTCCCAGAACAGTGAGGGGTAAGGAGGCTGATGATTACCAGTTTGTGCCAGAATTATTGGGTAGGTCACATCCCAAATATGGTCTACATTGTTGTATTAACTGTGTGAGCTGGCTTAACTAATCCCATTTTTAGGTGAGGAAATGAGGCTTATTGGCTGATTTTCACTGCTTGTTTGGGTTTTGAATTCCGGCTTGTCTGACTCTGAAAGCTGTGCTGCACCACCATCCCTTCCCTCCAGGGCAGAGGGCATGGAAGGGGTATCCCTCCTGGTGGTGGGTGGACAGCAGCTCTGTTTTGTCCCTCTCCTGGGAGCTCTGAGTGATACAGGAGCTACAAAGTGTCTCACGAGACCACCAAACAGGCTTTGTGTGAGCAACATGGCTGTTGATTTCACCTGGGTGCAGGTGGGTTGAGTCCAAAAAGAGAATCAGCAAAGGGTGGTGGATTATCATTGGTTCATATAGGTTTTGGGATAGGCGGTGGAGTTAAGAGTGATGTTTTGGGGGCAGGGGGTGAAGCTCACCAAGTACATTCTCAAGGGTGGGGATAATTACAAAGAAACTTCTTAAGGGTGGGAGAGATGGTAAAGAACCTTCTTAAGGGTGGGAGAAATTACAAAGTACATCGATCAGTTAGGGTGGGGCAGAAACAAATCGCAAAGGTGGAATGTCATCAGTTAAACTATTTTCCCTTCTGTGGATCTTCAGTTGCTTCAGGCCATCTGGATGTATATGTGCAGGTCACTGGGGATATGATGGCTTAGCTTGAGCTCAGAGGCCTGACAGAAAGAAATTATTTAGGCAGATTGAAAGGGCACTAGAATCCTCACGGAATTCCCTTTTAACAAAAAGCAGTCCCCCCCCGCCTTTTTTTTTTTTTTTAACAAAAATCATCTCTTCTCTAACAAAGAGCAGTCTGAAAAATTGAGCTGCAGACATAGATAAGCAAGCTGGAAACTTGTACGGATGGATGCTGGCAGCTGTGCCAACTGAAAAGGGCCACCAGGAAGTCAGGTATGTCCAACATGGAGGCTCCATCTTCCCTTTTCTTTGTCACCACATGTACATTAAAGAATCAGGCAGCAAGGCCAGGGAGAGAACCCATCTGCACAAGAAAAGATTAGGGTGGGGCGTCAGCTTCTTCTGCGCTATGCAAATGACACACCTCATCCGACCAGTCTTTTGTGCCTTATGTAAATCAGACACTGTCTCCTCAAGCTCATCTACAAAATCTGCATTTCACCATGGAAGCGGCAACCCATTTTCTCCATGACCCCTCTTCACAGAGGGCTTTTCTTTTTCTTTCGCCTATTTAACTCCCACTCGACCTCACTCTGGTGGGTCCGTGTCCTAGATTTCCATGGCCATGAGACAACGAATGTTGGGTATTTACCCCAGACAACAACACCGCTTCATGAGCGGGCACAAAGATGTCTGGACTGGGGATAGGGATTCCCACTGCATCTGGGCCCCAGTTCCAGAGGCTGTGTCACCCCCTTCCCTGCCACCTAGTCCTCACTCATCCCTCCTTTCCTGCTCCCCTGTAGCCCTCGTTTCCTAAGGCCTAGTGATGCTATTTTTTTTTCCCATATGCCCATGCTCAGCTCAGTTCATATACAAATGCAATTCCATTGATTAATTTCAGTCACTCACTGAGCATATTCTGTGCCAGGCCCTGTATCAGGCTGTCCCACTGCACAACTCCAGAGAGCACCATTCCCCAAGAATACAGTGCCAGTGGTGCCCCTGGCATTGTGGAAGCAGTGCCTCTGCTTTCTGCACTGGGTACAGGTGGAGAAGAAGCTCACGGGGCCCTTGCAGACCAGGAGAGGCGCTCTCTATCCTCACGGTACCCCCCACCAACCATCAGGGCCAAGGTCTCGGGGTGCTTCCCTGTCAGATGGCACAGTGCTGGTGGGGAGTGGAAGGAGACCCTATGTGGACAGGCTAAATGCTCAATTCCAAAAGGAAAGGATTGTTATGTAGTTGAGTAGGTCTGAGGAGGATGGTGACAGTAACACAAGGGTGGAGGAAAGAAAGGAAGGCAAATGAAAGAGAATGGTACACTCTAGCCACTGAAACCTCATCCCTGCCAGCCCCAGCCAACACTTACCTGTGCAGCCCTCTGCAGCCTGGCCTGGACAAAATCTCCTGCGGCCCTAGCTCTCTGACCCTGGCTCCTAGGCAGCAGCTCCCCAGGCGTGGATCAGCTCCTGATGGCCTCTGACAGCTGCTCTGACAGCACCAGGAGGGCTGTGAAAGTTATGTATATGCCCTGGCTCCACTCCCAGGTGAGGCAGTTGGAAAGGCCCAGAAGTCTCACTCCAGTCTACGGGGCCCAGGCCTCTGAGGGACGGCACCTGGCTTTGCTACCAGATTTGGTTCTGGAACAGAGAGAACTTGCTCTGGGCTCAGAGAGTTCCAGGCCCCCAGGGTCAGATGTGGAAGGAAGACCCCAGCTCAGGGCTGGGAGCTGTTGTCAATGCTGGCAGCCTAGCTGCTAGGTACCTGGGCAAACAGGTTTCTCAAGGCAGGAGGAGAGTACAGACTTGCAGTTGTAAGATGAGTAAGTCCTGGGGCTGTAATGTACAGCATGGTGACTGTGGTTAATAATGCTGTATTGTTTATATAAAAATTGCTAAGAGAGTGGATCATAAGTGTTCTCACCACACATACACAATGGTAACTATGTGAAGTGATAGATGTATTCATTAACTTGATTGTGGTAATCGTCTCACAGTGTATACATGTATCAAGTCATCACACCATATATCTTAAACAGATACACTTTTTATTTGTTCGTTATGCCTCAATAAAGCTGAAAAATAAAAATGAAACAATGCATTTACACACAAAGACAAGAGGAAAGAGTGACTGATCCTAGAGACATGGCCATCGTTTGGACCTTAGAAAGTAGGTCTTGATGTTGAGTTACAGTTCATGCATGTGTGTGTGCAGTAGGTGCACACCCACGCATGCACAAGCCACCCTCATACACACACACACACACACACACTATCGGTAGCTTGTCTGGGAAAGCACTATGGGGTAGTCATGAGTACACATTGATGACCCCGGATAAGACTGTATGTCATTGTGAGTCCCTGTTTCCTCATCTGTGAAGTGACATCTGCAGTAGTTTCTAACGATCTTGGAACTCTCAAGTGTGATAGACTAAATTATCCATGAGGGCTCAAGTCCCAGGCTTTAAAAGTCAGGCGTGTGAATCTGAGCCTGGCCCGGGCAGGGCAGTCACAGGTGTGTGAGGCTGGCCAACTCATTTTCCCTCCCCAGCCTCAGCTTTTCTGTATGTGAGATGGGGACAGCAAGACTTCCCTCACAGTCATCTTGAGGTATGAAGTGAGTGTGTAAAGCACAGAACCCTTGGCCTGGTACAGAAATATTCAGTCAATAGGAGCTGGTGCTGGCCTTGTTATCATTCACAGGTGAACGGCTTCTCCTGGCTCCACACTGGTGTTCACCCTGGATCACCAGGTCCGGCTACTTGGTGCTGACATATCCCAGAGCCCCAAGAAGCCTCAAGTGGCGGTGGTTTCTGCCTGAGTCTGCAGCTCACCTTGTCACATCCTCTACAGAAAGTAGAGACTGCAGTTACCCCAACAAGGCTCTGGGGAGCTCTTCAACTAGCAACTGGTCCTCACTGGGAGGAAAAAGAACAAGCTGCAGGTTCCCTAATGCCTCCATAGGAATTGAGCCAAGAAGATTCAGAGGAGCCTGGGATTAGCAATCAGAGGCAGAGCCTGGGATCTGGAGCCACAGCTCCTGCCACCATTCCCGTCCATCCCGGACATCATGCCTTTTCCTAGATCCTGGGTTATAGGGCACCCCACAGTTGCCCATGCTTCCCTCATTACCACACCACTCAATTGTGTCATGAGTGCTCATCTGTTTCCCTTGCTAGTGGTGGGTCTGTGGGAGGCAGGGGTTTTAACAAATTCATTTCTGTTCCTAGCAGGTGGTACAGGGCCTGACACACAGTGATGCTCAAATTGTTTCTTCACATAAATGAATTAATCAATATTACATTAATTTCCTCCTTTCCCCTGAAAACTATCTATAAAGTATAAAGCTGTAATTCAATGTAAATATTGTCATTAGCAGAACCATATATGTCAGCTGTGATTAATCTGGCTATAATACATGCCCAAGTTAAGAGTAGCTTAAGCAGGAAAGATTTTTTTTTTTTTCATGTAAGTCTGGAGATAGATAGAACAGGACTGGTAGGATAAGTCACAGTTTCTAACGGTACACAGCTCCTTTTATCTTTCTTCTCTACCATATTCCAGCTATTGTTAACGTGGCTGCTCAAACTCCAGCCATTGCCTCAGTATTCCAGAGTACACTTCCTAGAAATTGCACATAACCTTTCCACTGTTATTCTGTTACTCAGAACTTAGTCATGTGGTCTTATCCAGCTGTGAAGAAGGATGGGAAACACTGTCATTATTTTGGCTGATCTTGTGCCCTGTCAAGAATCTGAAATTGGCCAGGCGCAGTGGCTCAAGCCTGTAATCCCAGCACTTTGGGAGGCCGAGACGGGCGGATCACAAGGTCAGGAGATCGAGACCATCCTGGCTAACCCGGTGAAACCCCGTCTCTACTAAAAAATACAAAAATCTAGCCGGGCGAGGTGGCGGGCGCCTGTAGTCCCAGCAACTCCGGAGACTGAGGCAGGAGAATGGCGTGAACCCGGGAGGCGGAGCTTGCAGTGAGCCGAGATCCGGCCACTGCACTCCAGCCTGGGTGGCAGAGCGAGACTCCGTCTCAAAAAAAAAAAAAAAAAAAAAAAAAAGAATCTGAAATTTTAAAAATAAGGAACAGATAATGGTGCTGGAGGATCCTAGGAGTCCCAGCCATACCACCCTTTATAGTCTAAACAACACACCACGTTCTTATCTTCACCTACTAGCCCTGTGTGGTAATTAGGGATAAGGGGTTCCTTAGAAATTAAGGGGGAGTCAGGCAGTTTCTCAGTGTCTCAGTGAGTTTATAGGAGAACTGAGATGCACCCCCAAGGCTTCCAGCTACAGGGCTATGCTTTTTTCTCCTCATCATCTCATGCCAGGGCTTCTTGGGAATGGTGGAGGTTGAGCTCCTTCCTCATAATTCCATCAACAAGCATTTGGCAACTATCTGCCATGTGTGCAATAACCACTCAGGACTTAGAAAGGAACCAGGCCTAATCTCTTTCAATGACATCGTGATCTCACTTGGAAGGTGGCTGAGCCTTAAACAACAGCTTATAATGTAGTGTGACAAATGATGTGAATGTTGTAAGTATAGGTGGCTCCCTAGGCTCAGAGGACGGGAAACTAACCCTTCATGGTGTGCAAGATACTGGGTGCAGCACACCAGCTTGGCACATGTATACATATGTAACAAACCTGCACGTTGTGCACATGTACCCTAGAACTTAAAGTGTATATATATATATATATCTTTATACACACACACACACACACACACACACACACACACACACACACACACACATATAAAGATACAGTTTCAGGTTCCTTCCAACTCCAGTATTCTATCTGAGACAGAAGATGGGGCTGGAGAATTTGGGCTGAGTTCAAGACCTTAAATGAAGGCCGTTCCCGTTTATATTTGCTATGGTGATTATAGCACTGAGGCTCGGAGAGTTCCAGTCACTTGTCCAAGGTCACACAGCAAGCAAGTGGCAGGGCAAGATTTAAACACAGGTCTCCGACCTCCAGGCCCATGTCTTTTCCTTTAACACACTTTGGTATCGGTTATCTGGGTCAGCTTGAACATACATATTAAGTCTCCAAAACGTTCATAAGTTTTTAGTTATTTGCATTGTAGAAACTTATTCTATGAAAATTATCGTGTATGAAGATTTTACTCAGGTTTAACACCAGGTCCAGCTACTTGGTCCTGACAAATCCCAGAGCTCTGAGAGGCCCCAGATGGGGCTAGGGGTGGCTTCATGTTAAAAATAAAAACAATTTAAGTATCCAGTTATAAGAGAATTTTTGTATAATGTAGTGAACAACTTTGTAGTTCCCAGACCAGCAAGACCAGCATTATTGGGCAAATTGTTAGAAATGCAGATTCTTGTCCCACCTGATACTTGGTGATTCTGAAACTCTGGGAGAGAGGCTCAGAATTCCTAGAGCCCTCAAGGTAATTTTGATACATTCTAGAGTTTGAGAATCATTGATGTAATGGGATATTACATAGGCAGTTAGTGTTTCCAAAGAACACTTAAGCTCTTATAAAAAGAGAAAAAATGGTTTATGTTTAGTGTGATAATTTGTGAATTACAGATAATATGATTTCCATTTGTAAATATGTGAGTGCATACCATATATTTGTAAAATCAAAACCATTCATATACATCCATGTATACCTTCATACATATGTACTAGCAGAAAAAATGCTATTCTCAATATATCAAAGAAGGTAATTTTGAATTACTCCTTCTTTGCACCTTTGCACCTTCTTTGCACCTTCAATACTATTGAAGGCTTTTCCAGATTGTCTTGTCTGATGACGTATTTTTTATTATCAATGAATATCTTGCCTACAAAAAAAAGCTTTTTCAGAATACGAAGTACAAAAGATAACCATAGTGGGGAGGAGAAGAGCACACTTTAACATCTCCCATCCCACCTGCCCTCTGGGCCATGAGGTAGACCACTAGGTACTGTTATGCCCAGACC
This sequence comes from Piliocolobus tephrosceles, assembly GCF_002776525.5. NCBI lineage: Eukaryota > Metazoa > Chordata > Mammalia > Primates > Cercopithecidae > Piliocolobus > Piliocolobus tephrosceles. The sequence goes on from NC_045434.1 coordinate 174,046,397, forward strand.
GTTTATTCCCCAAAGAAGACCACCAGAGTCCAGAGTCAAAGCCAAGCGGCAAAGATCTTTACTGCAAGTTCGAACTTGGTCCCTCCATTCCACAGCATACAAGAGGGCCCCGAACGAGGCGGGTGCTCGCTTTTTATAGCCCGATGTAAACAGGATATGTAAGGTTACAGAGGAACAAGGGAATTCTTTTGGTTACAGCATTACAATTGGTTAACATTTTAAGTTATACATTTAGCAGTTTTCTATTGGTTCCCGCGCTTTCAGTAAAACCACAAACGGTTGTGACCTTATCGGGGACTCTCCAGGTGGTGTTTTTCCAAAGTTGAGATATATGGTTGTCTCTGAGTTGAGGAATGTGTTTGCGTTGGGCCCAGGAAGTTGAGATATACAGAGGAATGTGTTTGTGTTGGGCCCAGGGCTGAGGAATGTGTCTGATCTCTTTCAGTACCTGTCCTTTGTCCACTCCCTCCTACCCCATCTCATTCTCCATATAAGGCTAACTTCCATATACAATATTTGTAGATAGCCAAGGACTTCACTGAGCTTTTCATTTTGCAGCAAGATGTTGAACATTCTTGAAGACGTTCCTGGCAAGTAGGAGCCAATGTATGAGAAAAATCTCTGACCCTATCTGACTTTTTCTTTATTCTCTACCTTGTTCTGAATTTTCTTAAGTTCTCTGTGTAACTCTCCCAATCTCTCTCTCTCTCTGAAAATTCGCAAGTATCTACATCTCTGAAACTTTTGCAAACATTCTCTGGAACACTGTGATAGTATCTCTGAAATATAATGAAACTGGATGAAATGCTATGGCTTTCTCTTTAAACTCTCTCTGAATCTCAAGACTCTTGGTCCATCTGTCCATCGCAGCCCATTATCATACAGCAAATAAATGGGTGTCGGTCAAAAGAAGCTGCTCTTTGTGACAAACACTCCCTTCCCTCACACTAGCTCATCCCTCTTAGGAAATTGCTCACTTCCCAGTTCTGGGCTACACTTTTCTTGGTTCAGAAGAAGGTGGAGATCAAATTCCTTTTCTCCAGTGAAGTTCCAGCTAGATCTGGGAACAGAGGAAGCTGGGCATTTGGGGAGTCAGATCTAGGTTTGATTTTCCACTGCTTGTCTTACTATTTGTATGACCTTGAGCAAATGGCTTTCCTCAAAGTCTCTCTGTCCTAATCCAGTGAAAATAATGATGGGGACTGCGTAACTTTTGTGAGGATTGGGGATGATAGTTCACGTGCCACTGCTACGTGCTTATGGTCAGTAATAGATGAGTCAAGTATAAAATGCTTGGGTAAACACCAACAATCCTCATGACTTTCATTGAGACAGGAGTTCAGAGCATAGAGACAGCTGTGTGTGTTTCATAAGCCCTTGCCATGGAGAGCAGTAACTCAGAAAGTCCATTGCATTTAGGAAGTTGCTTTGTGTAACCCCAGGACATTCCTCTGCGGCTTTTTGTGGGATGGTGGATCTGTAAGAATTATTTGCATATTGAATGTGCAATATCAAGGGTTGGGCACAAGGTGGCGCAATGGGGCAGGTTTCGGCATCTTTCAGGGGCGTTCCCATCCAGGGGTGAGGAGTAAAGCATTAGTGGTATTTTCATATACTATTTTATGGGTGACCCCCATCTGCCTGCAATGTTAGCATCAGATGGGGATTTTCTGGGCAGCTGGAAGTCTGAGCTGTTGCTGAACAGTACGTCACTGCATTTAGAATTTAGACCAGCGTGGTTTAACAGAATTTTCCACGATGATGAAAATGTTCTATAGCTGTGCTGTCTAAAATCTTAGTCATTAACCACATGTGGCTACTGAGCACTTGAAATGTAGCCAGTGTGACCAAAGAACACAATTTTAAAGTTAACTTATTTTTAATTTTAAATATAAGTAACCACACACATGATTTCTGAATTGTACAACAGAGAATTCTAGATAATGTCAGTTTTTCTAGTAATAAATGCTCTCTGTCCCAGCCCCTTTTTGGGATTGGGCTTCTAAAGATTTTTTTTTTTTTTTTTTTTTTTTTTTTGTATCACAGTATGTATTCTCTTTATTTATTGTGCCCAAGATAACATAGTGTTAGTTATGTCTTACTGAAGATGCTCTTGTGAATAACATAATTTATTATTATTATTATTAATTGTTATTATACTTTAAGTTCTAGGGTACATGTGCACAACGTGCAGGTTTGTTACATATGTATACTTGTGCCATGTTGGCGTGCTGCACCCATCAACTCGTCAGCACCCATCAACTCGTCATTTACATCAGGTATAACTCCCAATGCAATCCCTCCCCCCTCGCCCCTCCCCATAATAGGCCCCGGTGTGTGATGTTCTCCTTCCCGAGTCCAAGTGATCTCATTGTTCAGTTCCCACCTATGAGTGAGAACATGCGGTGTTTGGTCTTCTGTTCTTGCAATAGTTTGCTGAGAATGATGGTTTCCAGCTGCATCTATGTCCCTACAAAGGATCTAAAGATTAGATTGTCTCCCAAGTTTCTCACAGTGGAGGAGGGGAGGAAGTGCAGGAGGAAGCAAAAGTGAATTTATAAATGCTATAATAAAAGTGAGCCTAATTACAGCAAGAGATCAAAATACATAATACCGATAGTTGCTTTTAGTTTTGAGTGCTAACTAGGTGCAAAGCACTTTAAAATGTGATTTAATCCTCAAAGAATTCCTATGAGATTTTGCAGCTGAAGAAACCAAGACTCAGAGTGGCCAAATGGTTCGTTATTTGTGGTAGAGCATTTAGATGCCAATCTAGGTGAGCCTCGGACTCTAAGACCTTCCTGCGATGCTGATGTGAGGCTTTAAGGAAGAATACATCACATCTACTGGGAATACTATTGAAGGCTTTCTAAAGAGGGTTGGGTTTGAGCTGGGCAGGAAGAATAAATGGGGTTTTGTTAAAAAGGAAGAGAAGATAGGGTCCAGGCAGAGGGGGAGTATCAGTCAATGAGTAAGAAATGCTGGGAGCATGTTCAACACATTATGATGGTATTTAACCAAAATTTGAGGAGGAACATGTCTCTCCTTCGTAAAGGGCTTGGCTGTGTCCAGTAAGAGGTGATTGGTGCCTGACTAGAGGGAATCTGTATTTGTAGGAAAATAGAAAGAGCCTGGTCTGCAAAAGAGTATCACTGAAACTGCTAGTCTGGGAGAAAGATTATGGTGCCCCTATAGGAACTGGAGGGCTGCAGAGCCAAGAAAGGAGGGGCAGGAGGGGCAGAAGGGAATGGGGCTCCCTTTGAGACGGGTGAATAAATGAAGTGCAAACATACACCCACGTACGCTTGAATGTCAAGGGAGACTCACAGGTTATTAAAGGATCCACTGTGACTACTTGGAGGGAGAAACAAGGAGTGACGGAAGCCATTGGGTCTCGCTGAGACCAAGTCATGTGAGACATGCCTTACTGCTTTACCTGTATTTTTAAGATTGATTGATTAACAGATCTAAGAGAATTTATTGACCAAAAAATCAATTAAGTAGTTCTTAGGCATCAATTATGTGATGGGCCCAGCAGACAAAGCTTTTCATGTTGGTGTTTCAAAAGGACATTTTCCAAAAATTTCTTGAGGGAAATATGGAGAAATGCATGTTTGATGATTCTGCAGTAGCTGATGCTGCCATGGCAATCTGGAGGCCAGCTTCCAGGGACTTAACCGCTTTGCTCTATTTTTGGCCACGTTCTTTCTTGACAAATGTATTGAGTGATTCAAATAAAGAATTTGCCCAAAGGGCTATCAGATTTGGTAAGAACTAATTCATTATCCAGAGAATCAAAATCAAAGCAGTTATTTTCTGCTATAATTGATTTGACTCTATCAAGATAATATTTAATTACAAAAACTATAAAGTTTAGCATTTTGCCTCAGGAAAAGCAATTTTAAAAGAGAAGTAATGTCTGATTTGGTAATGTCAGCCTGCTAGCCATTTTTTTTTTTTTTTAGCTTGAGCTGTTAAGATGCTATGGTGAATAAATCACTGCCTCACAGGTCTTTCATTCCTGTCAAAAGATCTTTAGAGACAGATGGAATTCCTTTTACACTTGCTACTTGAATGAGGACTGCAAACACTACGGTGACTCAGTGTGGAGAGTGGAGGCCTGGCTGTGAATAAACAGTGACATCCTGGCTTTTCTGCTGCAAGAAGAGAATTTTTTTGAGTTAAAACAGTTAAAACTGAGGGGTGGGGTTACTGTGTGTTATTTCTTCTCTCTAAATGCAGATCTCTGCTCAGAAAACCAGGGTCTATTTATCAGGCTTTAGCCCTGAGGTAATAAGAAGAAAGGAGAGAAGGGAATGTCCCTAAAGTAGCACTGGACAGGGGCAAATGTGGGTAGAAGAAAAGACTGAGCTGCTTGAGAGTGGAATCGAGTTTGCCTTACTTTGCTCTGCCTGTTGCAGGCTAGATGGAGCGTTTGTTAACTGACTTAGGTGATGGCAGAGTCACTGACCTGGCCTTTCCTCCCTTCTCCAATCTTTTCTCACACTCAAGCAAAAGAGACCTTTTCAAATGAGTACTTGTGTATGTCCTTCCCAAATCTTACACTCTGCTTAAAACCTTTCAGTGATTTTCCAGAACTCTCAGAATAAAGCTAAAATTACTGAATATAGTCTACCAGTCCCTGCCTAGTCTGCCTAGCGGCCTCACTTGGCCTCAAATCTCCCTCTATTTTGCTATGTTTCACCTGCTATGGTCTTAGATTTCCTGGCAATGCCCTGTACTCCTTCCCACTGCAGGACCTCTGCACATGCTCTTGTTTTGGCCAGTGAGTTCTCCTGGGCCCACCCCCTTACTTTGAGCTCTCAAAGATCCATGTTCTTCCCACAAGCTCCAGAGAACAGGGATTGGCTTTTGTTTGCTCATTATATTATCCCCAGCACAGTGCCAGTCACACGGAAAATACTAATTGAAACCACCTTTGCAAAAACTGTAACAGTGAGAAAATTATGACAGAGAAAGAGATCTGATCTAACCAACCCCCATTTTGTCCTTAACCTTGGTCATTCCTGGGCTCGGGCCAAGTTAACTTTGGGAGAAATTTAGTATATAGTTTAAATGGTAATAGCCCTTCCCCAAACTGAACCACCGTTGTAAAACTAAGACCATCAGGTTAGGAGGATGAGAGAAAACTGAATTCTGCTGAGATGTAGGTATAAATGATGACTAGTCATTATTCTGGAAATCAGCTTCCTCAATTACTCCTGTAGATAACACCACTGTTGCGGAACTTGAGATTGGCCTTTTGAGTTGTCTTTTCCAGCTTTTACATTTATGGTGACTTGATGGCCCCACCTGGACCTGAGACACTGGACTTAACTGGTCCTGTGGCCCTCCCCCAGAAGCAGGCTCAGTGCACTAGGACCGTGTTTGTGAGAGACAGGACTAGCTAGATTTTCTAGGCCGACTAAGAATCCCTAAGCCTAGCCGGGAAGGTGACTGTGTCCACCTTTAAACATGGGGCTTGCAACTTAGCTCACGCCCTACCAATCAGGGAGTAAAGAGAGCTCACTAAAATGCTAATTAGGCAAAAACAGGAGGCAAAGAAATAACCAATCATCTATTGCCTGAGAGCACAGCAAGAGGGACAATGATCCGGATATAAACCCAGGCATTGGAACCAGCAAAGGCTACCCTCTTTGGGTCCCCTCCCTTTGTATGGGAGCTCTGTTTTCACTCTATTAAATGTCGCAGCTGCACTCTCTTCCGGTCCATGTTTGTTACCGCTGGAGCTGAGCTTTTGCTTGCCATCCACCACTGCTCTTTGCTGCCATCACAGAAGCACTGCTGACTTCCATCACTCCGTATCCACTGTGCTCCTGATCTGGTGAGGCGCCCATTGCCACTCCTAATCCGGCTAAAGGCTTGCCATTGTTCCTGCAGGGCTAAGTGCCTGGGTTTGTCCTAACCGAGCTGAACACTAGTCACTGGGTTCCACGGTTCTCTTCTGTGACCCGTGGCTTCTAATAGAGCTCTAACACTCACTGTATGGCCTAAGATTCCATTCCTTGGAATCCGTGAGGCCAAGAGCCCCAGGTCAGAAAACTCGAGGCTTGCCACCATCATGGAAGTGGCCAAATGCCATTTTCGAAGTGGCCCGCCACCATCTTGGGAGCTCTGGGAGCAAGGACCCCACCATAACAACTGCATCCTCCACTAATCAGCAGCACCTATTCCCCTGCCTCCCCTGTTCTTGAAAAACCCTAGCCTCTGAATTTTTGGGAACATAGATTTGAGTAATAACATTCCAGTCTCCTGTTCAGTTGGCTCTGCGTGAATTAAACTCTTTCTGTATTGGAATTCCCCTGTCTTGATAAACTGGCTGTATCTGGGGAGTAGGTAAGAATCTGTTGGTTGGTTACATAATTATTGAAAGAATGACTGAATTTTCTTTCTAGATTGCAAGACCTTCATGCTGTCCATCAGATTTTGCTTTTAGGAAAAAAAAAATAGCTCAGAGCAGTCTGAGTCATGTGAGGTATACAAGACTTATCAGGCCCAGAGAAACATGAGTTTAGGACGTCAGTCACCCGCTCCCCCTCCACCCTGCACCTATATCTGGGGCAATTGTTAAAGATATTTTGTTCCTGACTAGTTGCCTCACTCATGATTTCATGTTTCTGGAATTTGTGATACAAAGAACAATGTATAGCCAATCAATAGCTTATGATAAACAACATAAAAACTGCCTCCGTTTTTCTTTTAAAATGCTATTTGTGGCCAGACGCAGTGGCTCACACCTATAATCCCAGTAATTTGGGAGGCTGAGGCAGGTGGATTGCTTGAGCCCAGGTGTTTGAGACCAACCTGGGCAACATGGTGAGACCCTGTCTCTACCAAAAATTTAAAAATGAGTCAGAGGTTGTGTTGCTTGCCTGTTGTTTTGTGTTGCTCCCAGCTACTTGGGAGGCTGAGTTGGGAGGATCACTTGAGCCTGCGAAGTTGAGGATGCAGTGAGCTGTGATTGCACCACTGCGCTCCAGCCTGGGCGGCAGAGTGAGACCTTGTCTCAAAAAACAAAACAAAACAAAACAAAAAACCAACTTGAGGCTGGGTGCAGTGAGTCACGCCTATAATCCCAGCACTTTGGGAGGCTGGGGCGGATGGATCACTTGAGGTCATGAGTTCAAGGCCAGCCTGGCCAACATGGTGAAACTCCATCTGTGCTAAAAAAAAAATTACAAAATTTAGCCAGGAGAGGTGGTGGGTGCCTGCAAACCCAGCTACTAGGGAGGCTGAGGCAGGAGAATTACTTGAATCCGGGAGATGGAGGTTGCAGTGAGCCAAGATTGCACCACTGCACTCTGGCCTGGGTGACAGAGTGAGACTCCATCTCAATAAACAAAAGAAAAGAAAACAAAAAACAACTTGCAACTGCTACCAGTCAGAGTATATGTTCAGAGCAACTTGAATCTATGGTCCTGGGTTTCAGTCCTCAAATGTGGCCCCAATAAACTCTCTACTTATATTAATTTTTCCTCAGTCTTTTTTTTTTTTTTGCTTTTAGGTTAACAGAAAGTATCCATTTTTCATTGCTCTTTCCTTAACTTCTGGGTGGGTTGGGGTGACATCTTTACTTCCTGATGGGAAGGCTTCGATGTTGGCAAAGGCCAATGAGTAGGTAGGGAAGGTTTCTGGGGCGTGGGACTAGGGGAGAAAGAAACTTTCCCAGGCTGTCTTAGGAACCGCCTGCTTTGCCAATAGCCATGTTTGTTCTGCCCAGCCCAATCTGAGTTGCAAGAATTTAATCTTAATAACTAGATGATAAAGAACACATCCACCCATAGAGCCCTAAAGGAGCTGGGGTTTCACCAGCTGGAAGAGCAGGGTTCTATTCAAACCTATCCATATGTGGGAGAGGAAAAAATTTCTATCTTCTTAGGGTCTCTAACTAGGCCTAAAACTGAAACCGACACAAGACAGATTAACAGAAGAACAGCATGCAAACTTTATTAATTTTTTTTTTTTAGATAGAGTCTTGCTCTGATACCCAGGCTGGATGCAGTGGTGCCATCTGGGCTCACTGCAACCTCTGCCTCCCAGGTTCAAGCAATTCTCCTGCCTCAGCCTCCTAAGTAGCTGGGATTATAGGTGCTCACCACGCCTGACTCATTTTTTTTTTTTTTTTTTTTTTGTATTTTCAGTAGAGATGGGGTTTTGCCATGTTGGCCAGCCTTGTTTCAAACTCCTGACCTCAGGTGATCTGCCCGCTTCCCAAAGTTCTGGGATTACAGGCATGAGCCACCACATATATGGGGATCTTTTTTTTTTTTTTTTTTTTTTTTGAGTTGGTTTTAGATTGGGTTTTTTCCTGTTTGTCCGCCTTGTTTTCAA